>NW_022437013.1:162485-166895 GCF_009761245.1 Sapajus apella | reverse complement strand
AAAAAAAAAAAAAAAAAAAAAAAAAAAAAAAAAAAAAAAAAAAAATTAGTCGGACATGGTAGTGCATGCCTATAATCCCAGTTACTCAGAAGAGTGAGGCAGAAGAATCACTTGAAACCAGGAGGCGGAGGCTGCAGTGAGCTGAGATGTGCCCCTTCTCTCCAGCCTGGGCAACAGAGCAAAACTCCGTCCAAAAAAAAAAAAAAAGGAAAAATTGGATACAATATGCCTGCCTTCAAATACCATCTTCTAATATTTTCTCATACCATATCTTCTAATACAATATCTTCTAATGCCATCATCTAGGTAATTAGGTTTCAGCATATGAATTTTGGGGAGACATAAACATTCAGACCATAGCATGTAATAAAACATACCTGCTTATCTAAGAGATTTATCACCAGTGAGCTAACCATTTTTTCAAGGAAGTGAGAAAAAAGGTACAATCATTAATAGTGTTCCTTTACCTTATTTTTTTAGACAGAAGTACAGTGAATGCTTCCAGTAAAATCCTTTGGTTCTAATCACAAACTGTAGAGTCAGACAAGAAATGGAATCATCCCATACACTCACACATCCCAGCTCCTGCATTATTAGCAAAACTATCTTGGGCAAAAGTTACTTATTCCTTAAATCTTAGTTTTCTCATCTGAAAATGGGAAAAATAATGTTTTTGCGAATGAGATAGTTATTAGCATTAAATGAGATCGTGTATATAAAGTTCTCAGTACAAGGCCTACCACAGATAAGGAGCTCAATAAGCAGTAGCTATGGAAGTTGCCATTTTATTCCTCCTCACTCCCTCCCACGCGAATTTGGCTATTGTGATTACATTCAAATTTGAAAGGTGAAAATGAAAACGGAGTAGACAGCCATCCCATCAGCTGCTTAGTGTTAAAGATTGTGAAGACCTAAGATTGTAATAATAAAAGAGTGCTAATTTCTAATTCAATCTGTTTCATATCATCAGTCATAAACAAACTCCTAGTAAAATACCTCTTAGAATACAGCTCCATCCAGATGCCAAGATCACATTGGAGCAAGCACAGTAATCTATACAGGGGTCAACAAACTACAGCCTGACGACCCAAACTGTTGTTGTCTGTTCTTGCAAGTTTTATTGACACACCACCATGCCCATTTGTTTATTTCTTTTTTAATTTATTTGAGATGGAGTCTGGCTCTATCACCCAGGCTGGTGCTCACTGCAACCTCCACGTTCTGGGTTCAAGTGATTCTCATGCCTCAGCCTTCCAAGTAACTGGAACTACAGGCATGTGCCACCATGCCTGATTATTTTATTTTTATTTTATATTTATTTATTTTTGAGGCAGAGTCTTGCTCTGTCGCCCAGGCTGGAGTTCAGTGGTGCGATCTTGGCTCGCTGCAACCTCTGCTTCCTGGGTTCAAGCTATTCTCGTGCCACAGCCTCCTGAATAGCTGAGACGCCAGGTACAAGCCACCAGGCCCAGCTAATTTTTTGTTTTTGTAGTAAAGACAGGGTTTCACGATGTTACCCAGGCTTATCTCGAACTTTTGGCCTCAAATGATCCACCTGCCTCTGCCACTCAACATGCTGGGATTATAGGCATGAACCACCACACCTGGCTGTTTGTTTATTTGAGACGGAATCTTGCTCTGTTGCCCAGACTGGAGTGCAATGGCACAATCTTGGCTCACTGCAACCTCCACCTCCAGGTTCAAGTGATTCTCCTGCCTCAGCCTCCTGAGTAGCTGAGATTGCAGGCATGCGCCACCCACCATGCCTTGCTAATTTTTGTATTTTTAGTAGAGATGGGGTTTTGCCATGTTGGCCAGGCTGGTCTCAAATGCCTGACTTCAGGTGATCCATTCGCCTTGGCCTCCCACAGTGCTGGGATTACAAGCCTGAGCCTCCGCATCCAGCCTGTTTATTTTTTATGGTTGCTTCCGTAGTACAACAGCAGAGTTGAGCAGTTGCAACAGGCACTGTATGGCTCGTATGCAAAAATATTTACTATCTGGCCCTTTACAAGTAAAGTTTGATAACTTCTGACTTAGGATTACGTTAGGCATATGATCTCATTTCACGTGGTGTCCTTTCCAGAGGACTCCCAAATATTTACAACTTTTTATAAAGCTTTAATTAAACTTAGTGATAGGCCTACCCTATTCCAACCACTAAATGGGATTTATGCTATGATAATCTTGCTCAGTGTATGAAAGGGAGTGCTTCCCTGAATGAGTCACTTTACATTCTATTTTTACCCTTGTTCAGGTGACTCTATGGGATTGATAAAGAAACAAACCAGTGAAAACATTATTGGTTCTGAATTATCCAAGAGATGTTTGTTGATTCAGACTGAAACTTCTTATCCTCAAACCTTCTGTGACACTTCCTAAGGCACTTCTTGTTTACTTAGACCAATGTCCAATTATCTTTATAACTGCAAGTATTTATGAAAACTGTGGCATAATTTAAATACCTCGACCGATTTAGTCATATGGTAATTCAAACCTTTTTAAAAGTATCAGAAAAGCACTATATCACCTTTAACTGTCTAGGTTCTGTTTCTGGCTTGATTTAAATTTTTTTTTTTGTAATGTTTAATTTACATCTCTTTTGTGGTAAATTAAAGCACTATGTTCTTCTTTCTGTGACAGTGACAAAAAAGGGATCATGGTAACCAAGAAGTGGATGACTTTATCTCCAAAGGCACTTTTGATTGCTATGAGTTCAGTTTCTTCCTTGCAATTACAGATCCTTTCATGTCATATCCTCATTAGTATGGTTTTCTTTGTGCTTAATAGCCTAATTCTGTCAATCTCCTCTTTTTGAATAGCAGCTATACAGAGATCTGTTAAATCAAACTAAAATTTGGCCTGAGAAAGCCTTTGTACTTGTATACTCGAATTCTTAGGTATAAACTGCAACCTAACTTGGTAGGTAAACAAACTGAAAACCTAATTTAGGAGTAGGCATCTATAACAATAGCTGAGTCTCAGCCAATCACAGTGGCCATACTTCAACAACCACACTCACAGGCAGCCAGCTATTCAAACCCTGCTCAAATAAGGCAAAGGCCCAGCTGTTTCTATACTCACTTCTGTTTTCTGTATGTCATTTTCCTGTTTCTGTCCATAAATCTTCTCCAACCATGGGTCAGCCCCAGAATCTCTGAATCTGTTCTGATTCTGGGGGCTGCCTGGTTCTTAAAACTATTTTTTTGTTTGCTCAGTTAAATTCTGTAAATTTTAACTTGCCTAAAGTATTTCTTTTCACAGTCCTAATTCGCATACCATATAGTTCACCAATTAAAATTGTACAATTCAAAGTTTTAAATTTATTCATACCGTTATGCAGCCATCACTACAATCTATTTTAGAATATATTCATTACCCCCAAAAGGAACCTCATTAACAGTTACTCCTCATTTCCCTCCAATTGCCCATCCCCCAATCCTAGGCAACCACTAATCTATGGACCATATTTTCCCTTTTTGGACATTTTATATAAATGGAATCACACAATCTGTGGTCTTTTGTTACTGGCCTGTTTCACTTAGCATAATGTTGTCAAGGTTCATCCATGGTGTCACACTATCAATCTCTTTTTAAAGTCATATTTTGCATACTTACTAGACAAAGACCCAAATATTTAACTATAAGCATTCTTGGAAGAATAAATAATTATAGCATTTAAAAATCTGATTATATTCTCTCTCTGTCTCTCTCTTTCTCTCTTTCTCTCTCTCTCTCACACACACACACACACACACACACACACACACACTGCAGGTAGACACTTTTAAATTCACCAAAATCTGGCCTCACATATTCAGAAATCAATTAAACACAATAGGCTGGACATGACTGTTTCTTTAGAAGCCTGGCCAGTGCTGTGGAGAATTATGGGTAACCCTTATAAATTTTGAAATGCACACTACAATTTATTCTGAAGGATCATTTGTATACGTTTAAAATACTTTTTTCATAGGAAGCCTCCAGTATTTCAAATTGCATTCTGATGAAGGTTGAGGTTGAATATTTCACCAAAAAGAATGCTTTATATCCCAGACACACAAAATGATAATGTCAAGTTGTATATCCGAGCTAGTGCACTCAACTACCTTAAATTTTCTGTAAGTTACAGGCATGTTATTAATAACACTTCCTTAAAAGCAAAATGTGATACATGACAATTAATTATGTAAATCTCATTGAGGGAGGGATTATCATGGCTCTAACTAAAGTAACTGTCAAAATTACTATAACCTGGCCAGGCGTGGTGGCTCATGCCTGTAATCTCAGCACTTTGGGAGATGGGTGGATCACTTGAGGTCAGAAGTTTGAGACCAACATGCCAAAACCCCATGTCTACTACAAAAAAAAAAAAAAAAAAAAAAAAAAAAAAAGGTGTGGTGGCACGAG
>NW_022437013.1:0-162475 GCF_009761245.1 Sapajus apella | reverse complement strand
CAGCCTGGGTGAAAGAGCAAGACCCTGCCTCAAAAAAAAAAAAAAAAGAGTTTAGCCTAAGCTGCTTACATAAGTTCAGCCTAAAGATATTTCCATACATAGTGAACTGTAACCTAAACAGATGTGTAAAAACACTGTAACCCTCTCTTGTACAAATTACTGAATTTTGGCCAATGAAAGGCAGCCAACTGTTCAAAACAAGTTCAAATAAGGCAAATGCCAAGCTCTAACCAATCCAGCTGTTTCTGTACCTCACTTCCATTTTCTGTATGTCACCTTTCTTTTTTCTATTCATAAATTCTCCCTGACCATGTGGCAGAACCAGAGTCTCTCTGCGCTAGTCTGGTTCTGGGTGGCTGCCCCATCGTTCATGGCTCAATTAAACTATGTTAAATTCAATTTGTCTCAAGTTTTTCTTTCAACACTTCCCAGGAATGAAAATGGTTTTCATTTGTACTTATATATAGTGGATTATATAGTGGAGCTTGTTAAACAGTAATCTCAGTTAGCATCACAATAGGTGCTTCTGTGTTTAGGGCGTGTTTTATCTGTTGGAAAGTTACTAAAACAATGAGAAGTAATGCCATCAGCTAGGTACTCTGCTGCTTTGAAACTATGGACTATTGCATTTCAATTAAAATGACATTTCTTGACTGAATTCTGACATTCTCAGTGTTAGTGGTGAATGAAGACTTTTATTACAGTTTCTATTGAGCTTTTTACAGATTTTATTATTATTATTATTATTATTTTTTTGTAGAGATGAGGTCTTGCTATGTTGTCCAGGCTAGTCTTGAACTCCTGGCCTCATACAATCCTCCCAGTGCACAGCCTCCCAAAGTGCTGGAATTACAGGCATAAGTCACCTCATCCAGCCCCATGTAAGCTTTTTTGAATAAAAAACTGGAACTGTAAATAGCATATACATAGGATTCTTAATATTTTTACTTTAAAATTCTAGATTTGGAAAAATAAACTAAAATTGAATACAATGTAATGGAGGCAAATATATCTGCACTGGAAAATTTAGCTTAAAGAGTCCCTTCATGCTATTGCTCAGTCTGTAATTTTCAGTTTAAGAGCAGGTGGAAGCTCTTCAGTGGTGACTGACAGACACCATAAAAGGTAGAAAATTGAAGGGGCCTATTTCCTGTATCTTGAAAATTTTTGTAAAGAATTCCAGAAGTCATACCAAACCTTGGACAAATTACTGAATGCTAGAAATCTCATTTGGGAGCTTACTGTAAATGTGTGTAGCAACGCACTGACTCCATGTTCAATACAACACCAACATATTGAAATCACTATTTTTGTGCTGACTCAAAGTTGAACAAGTAGAAAATCTCCCATAACACAAATTCAATGTTTGTGAAAGCAGGATTGCCCTCTCATTCCTTTTTCACCTTCCTGTGCCTTTCATAAGTTCTTCCAGTTGGTTATCATTAATTAATATTTAACAAGGCTTTTTCCTAGTGCCAAGTCTTCTGCTAGTCTAGCCTTTAGGCAATATACGAACTCCCCAAGTCCTTCCCTTTTCAGAAGCCTTGGCACTCACTACAGATTAATTTCTCTAAGGAAATTTACAATGGCAGATGAAATAGGGGTTACTTTTCAAGGACATTCAAATTTAAAGCCTCTCTTAGCATTTTTTCCTGGTATATGTAAAATACAACTTAATTGAACTAATTTTAAATGTTGACAGAACTTCCCAAGCATATATTTCCTGAACAAAATGGTTATGACTGGAACAGAAAAGGGCTTAGACTTTTTCTTCTACAGGGATCCCACAAGTCAGTCTCTTGACCTGACCCTGCAGAATCCCTCAAACTGTGGCTCTGGGAGTTGATTTTGGATCTACGATGAGCCATAGGTTTGGAATGCAGATAACCTCCACGTGTATTAATGAAAGAGGTCAGCTAAGACGTGGAAGCCATCTCCTGGGCCGAGAAGGAGAAGAAATGGCACTCTGGGGAACAGTAACACGTCTACAAGTTTTCTCTGGTGAAAGGGGACTGATGAGAATTGATACCCATTTCAGGTCAAAAAAGTGGAACCAAGGTACTTCCAACCACCTCCTCTCACCTCTCTCCGCATGAACAAACATACCAGACAGATGATGTGGGCTAACAATTTGCTTGGCATGAGGCCAAAGGCTTAAGGGTCCTGCCCTGCCCATATTCTTCTCACTTGACTTCTTAAGGGAAGGAATGATTGCTGATGTTTTCCTCTGCAACGGTTGGCACCTGGACTGATTGTTGCAGCTGTAACTAGGAATGCTCCCCAACATGCCGTGATTCTTCTCACGATTCTGGGAGAAACCGTACCTCCTCCCCCATAGACTTTATATAGGAAGCATTTTCATCTTTTTATTAATCCCACAAGATTTTGTGAATATGTACTCCGAGCCAGGCACTTTAAACTTCAAACCTCTTCCTAGCCCAAGTAGGAAGGGGATACTCAGGCGCTGCGGACCATTCTCCTCTCCTTGCTGCAAAGTTACAGTCCCTATCCCTCCTGGGTGCCCATCCTCGTGCCTATTTTCCCGGATCCCCACCCAGTTGATGTGACAGGCTCGTGGTCCAATCCCCTTCTAGGTTCCCAGGCCGACTGCTAGCACCACCCGAGCCAATAGCGGCGGCCGAGGGGCGGAGGGGGCTGGCAGGAGGAGAGGGAGCGCTGGCTTTAGAACCACTGCCGCAAAGATTACGAGGGGCAGAAGTTGTCGGAGTGCGTTGGTCGGCGGCAGTCGGGCCAGAGCCTGGACTCTGTGACTTTACGTAAGTGTTTGTAGGCAACGGCGGGCACTAGGGGATTGGGTTTCCTGGGCGTGGGCAGGAGTGGGTCCCGGGGAGAGCATCTCCGTTAAGCTCAGCAGGAACGTGTCTCGCCCGCGGGGCTGGGATGGGGGGGAGAGGAAGGTCGGAGAAATTTCAGCTGGAGCCCTTGGGCGTCCGGGCGATCGTTCGCTACCGAAATGGGTGTGAGTGACGGGGAGTTTCCCTACAAGAACCCGCCACAAACACATTTTCTGCTCTTCACTGTATTAACCGGTGCTTTCTTACTAGTTGCTCTTAACTTGTTGCCAATCTTGGGCTCGAGTCCTAGACGCCAACCCTTTCCCTGATCCCCCTCCGCGGCTGAGGCCCCGAAGTGGAAACGGAGCGCATAAGTTCCCTCTGTCGTCCTTCTCCAGCTACTGCCATCCCCCCCTCTCCTCCCGCCCGAGCACAGGAAATCCCGGAGCCAGCAGCCTGCCACTACTCCAGCCCCCACAAACCTGCCACGGCTGACCTGGCGGGCTTAAGCCGACCCTGGGGCTCTGGAGAGCGGGGACTGTGGCCGAGGGAAGGAACGAGGCTTGGGTTGCCTGCCTTCCGCCTGCTTCTCTCCCTTGTCCTTAGCGAGAGCGTCGCGAGCGCACCTCGTCTCCCTATGAGTAAGCACTTTTTTTTTCTTTCAGTAGCAGAACATCTCTGGGCTAGTAGGGCAGCACCTTTCCATTCTCCCCTGTCCCGCACTCTCTGTCCTTTTCTCAGCTCCTTTGGCTCTTCGGCCCAGGGCGCGCGGTCCCGGCTGCGTGCGGCAGCCCCGGACCTCTCCCGACTCTCGGAGCGCCTCAACCGGAGGGTCGACGGGAGGGAGGTAATATTCCCTGCCTTTCCCCGCACAGCTGCACTTGCCTGTGTTTACTTTTCTCTACCCGCAGTACTTAAGCGCTCTAATGAGAGGCCCCGGGAAGCTGACCCCCCCGCCCCGCGGCTTCTCGCCAGTCCTAAAGTTGCTACCGCCGTCGTCACTGCTTCAGTGTGCTGGCGGTTCTGACGCGACATGATCCCTGCCCGGGACGTGGAGTGGTTTTAATGGCATTTGACTCTTGCCTTACGCGATGCTCCTTGCCTCTCACCTGAGCTGCAAGATATCCCCAGTGGTGCAGAGGGTTGAGCTTGGAACTAAGTGGGTTGGAGAGCCTCGCCTATTAGCATCCTTCAGACCGGTTGTTGGGGACGCCCAACCTGTTAAGACGGATGGAGAGGAGGGAAGGGAGCCTGGCTAACAGTAAGTAGAAAATGTAGGGGAAAGTAAAAAACTATTGACAGGCAAGCACTTACTCCCCTTTGTTGGATGTCACAATGGATTGGGGAGCCTAAACTTGGTCCTGGAGATGCAGTTTATGGTGAATTCCAGCTAAGTGGCTGCAGCCCCACACATACCAATTGGAATCACGTGCCCCAAGTCTCTGATGTGATGGTCACATGACGGCTTTTGACTTTAAAGCTGGAATGTAATGGCTGAGGCCTATATTCCAAAAACCACCTCTACATTTGAAAAAAGGTGGGGAGGAGTGTGAACTAGCTTCTAATCAAGGAAGTCTACTAGGATTTGGATGAGAGGACCAGAAAGGGAATTGGGTGCTCGGCTTTTATCCAAAATAAAAACAGGAGCTGTTTTAAAATAAGGGCTTGAAATATATATGAGTTGGGACATATGCCTCCTCTGTTCTTCAATCTCATGGTTTTTCTAAACTTAAAAAGCATCTTATTAATTTTCTAGGGAAGCCATCCTTTTAGTCATGCCCCATTTTGTCCCTGAATGCTAGCTTTGAAGCTATATCCCACAAGATAGTGTTAAAAAGTAAGGCTCTGTTCATATTCCTTGGTCTGGCCTATATTTTAATTGACCTGTTCTCTATTTTAGGCATCTACATAAAGGTAGTAGATAGCCTCTTGACTACAATTAACCATCAGTTATTTGTGGTTATGAATTAATTGGATTAGAAATCATGCACAAGAACAGTGGATAGTAAATTTGATACATCGAGTTGGTTGAGTTTTTGCCTGTCAATGGTGTGGTAGAATAATGAGAGGGCACTGAAACAACTTTCCCATATTGACCTATACCCGCCCACGTGGCCCAAGTTAAGGTTGCTGCTGGGAAAACGTGGCAATTTGGCTATTCAGATTATAGATTACAGAGTATAGAAGAGGGAGAGGAGCCTCTGAGGTCTGGAGTTTAAAAGCTTTGCTTATCTGGGAAAAAAAAAAAAAAGGACTTGGTTGATGCATATTCAGCCTTGAAAACAACTAGGGCAGAAAATATTTAAGAGATTTTGACTTTGTATTCTTTACCCAAAAACCCTTTGTCTCCTGCCGCAGCCTCTGAATGACTGGAGCACTCCATTTTCTTGCTGTTTCTTTTTTTGTTTCTGAGCCTGAAAACTAGAACAACCTTAAAGCCCATAGTTCTGACCCCAAGGCTAGCCTTGTGGCACAGATTAGCTGGAAATGGATTTAAGGTGCACCTGAGTTTCTAGAGTTAACTACACTGGTGGATAGGCCCCTCTAGTGGAAGTGAGGTGACAATATAATTTTAGATTGAAATAACAAATGTTTAACCTCAAAACAGGGGAGTTATTACCACTCAACTAGGTTAAAGTGGTAAGGGGGTAAGTTCTTTTTTAAGCGGTGTTCAATGAGAATCATCGCTAACAAACAGAATCATCGCTAGGCTTCCAGTCCACAGCATTTCATTCTCTTGTGATGCCTACTCATTGAACACCACCCCCAATATTGCTGACTTCCTTTTTTGGTGGTATGATATTATGAGCCCAAATTTTTATTAAAATTAGGGGACTGGGAGTCAAATTCTTAATTTCTGTTAGATCTAGCTGATAGCAACCCCTTCCTTTACTTGGGGTGAGGAGCTATTAATAAATAAATTGTGCTTTGCCTTAATACAGGTGATTCAGTGTTGAAGTCCAAAGTCTCTAGTCTGATGTAACCATTTAGATTCAATTGATAAAAATGGCTAGGCTTATGGCATTTTGGGTAGAAGGATTAATTAAAACTAGTGAGTAATAATTTGGGTGAGATTAAGCCTCTTCTACAGATGGTTACATGCACATTAGACTTTGACTGTGACTATTTGTAATGGCAGAATGTCAGTATCCAAGCCACTGTCAGAAACTCAATGAGATTTTTCTCCCAGGCGAACAGAATCCTGTTACTGAAAAGAAAAGGGCAGCTTGGCCATGGTGCTTGAGCACCAAAGTGATTCTTTTTGGTGATGCTAAGAGGGCACAAGAAGAAAGTCCACTTGCCATTATCTTACATTCTGTTTTAGGCATTATTTCTGCTTGGATTTTCATTAAATGTACTGACAGTATTCTTAGCACATATGATAAATTCATGAGTTTGCTGCTGCGTTTGATCTAATATAATCCATGTGGAATGTATAAGCCGAACTGTTTCTGTTTTGCTGTTTGGTACAGATTCCGAAAGTAGCTGGTATAAAATAAAATTTGAAAATGAATATCTCTCAATACATGACAACATGGGGTAACTGTTTTTAGAATCATGTCGTCTTTGCTCATATGACAATTTTCCTTTTGGTGAAGAATGATCCAGAAGGCAAAATTTTTGAGCTGTGAAAATAATAAAAGTCATTTAAAAGAAATCAGATGGGTCATGTTTTGAGTATGTATTATTCTAGAGAGTGATTACCACTTAATGTATATTCAGTGTGTTGGAGGTTTCAAGGCTTTTTGGATACAATACAATGTTGGAAGCTCTTTTATATACCAGTGGTCATGACTAGCTGATTTTAGTTATGAGAAAGGTTTGGTTAAAGTTATGGAAACAGTCTAATCATGAAATGTCAGTCTTAGGAGAAGATCTCATCATACTTGAGTCAATTTATTTTCGTTATGGAGGTGATACAGTTTCAAAAGATTCAGGATAAATTTAATAATATAAAATTCTGCCTTATTCTTGACACTTGGAAGATAAATATTAGTGTATAAACTGTTTTAGGGATGAAGAAGCATTGTTGGTATATGAAAATGAAAATGCTAATTATGTTGAAGTTGGCCTCAGAGGAACTAGATTCTAGAAAGGGATCTGCCATTGACTCGTAATTTGACCTTCAGAAAGTCATTTAAAATTATTATATTGATAACTAATTGAGTAGATATATGTGCTAGGTACCATGCATGCCTTCGTTTATAAAAAGAGAAGATAGCTCAAGCTTTTTGGTTTGCCGAGATTTCTTTTTTCAAATATTCATAATCTGACTTATTTCAGTTATCAGTTGACTTTTCAAACTTTGATGCAATTGTATTGCAACAAGCTAAATACTTTGTTGGCAAATTGATGACTATTCGGGAAAGCGGTCACCAGTGGGTTATTCTTTGACTAATGTTAGTTCTTTAAAGAGGTGCCATTTATATAATTCCTTAACAGGGATTTTTGCTGCATTAAGCATACGGATTTTATAATATGAGAAACCATATGTTTTTGTAAAAGTTTAGGAATTTTTTTATAATGAGGTAGTGTTTATTGGAAAAGCACTGAGCACAGAATTTCAGGTCTTTTAGTCCTCAGCAGTCTGGACAGATAGATCATCTTAAGTAAATCATTGAAATTTCCTGTGGTCATATCTGGGTTTCACCTTATTTTTAAGCCATGTGTTTCCAATCTACATATTTCACAAGCATGGTGAAAGGATAAGTGAGAAACGTGAAGCCTTGGCTCTTATGCAGACAGGTGCTATATAAATTCAAAGTACTGCAGTAGTATATCATAGAAACACTAAAGCTTTAACAAGAGTTTACAGAGATGGCAGGGTTCTTATCACGTAAGTCTTGCTACATTTTTCCTTGTCTGTAAATTTCTCTAGCCATCCAACTTTTACAAGCAAAGGAAAAATAAAGCCAGACATATTATAATGAAAAATGAAAGAATAGGTTGATAACAATAGAGTGAAAACCTACATGTGATACTTTCTTCTATCTCTTACCTCAAATATTGTGCAAAGTAGCCTATTAAAGCCATTAATTGGGTGATGATTTTTCCCCTTTTTAACTAACTACTGAGGAGAATTTTGGTCTTTAGTGGTAATTGTTACAGAGTCCGTTGGCTTACCACCTCATTTTTAGTTTTGTGATTGCCCATAATGGGAGGTTTCATGTAAAAAAAAACCTTATGAAAAGTCAAGTTTTTCCTCCTCATAACTGCAGTCTAAAGGAGGACAACATGCAGGTATGGGAAACTGAATAGTGGAAGAGATAATCTATACATTTAAGTAGCATGCTATCAATAACACAGAAAATGGCCAGGCACGGTGGCTCACATCTGTCATCTCAACACTTTGAGAGGCCAAGGTGGGCAGATCACTTGAGGCCAGGAGACTAACCTAGCCAACATGGTGAAAACCTGTCTCTACTGAAATACAGAAAATTAGCTGAGCATGGTAGTGCAGGCTTATAGTCCTAGTTACTCAAGAGGCTGAGGTGAGAGGATTGCTTCAGCCTGGGAGGCAGAGGTTGCAGTGAGCCGAGATTGTGCCACCACACTCCAAGCCTGAACAATCAAGTGACACCCCATCTCAAAAAAAAAAAAAAAAAAAAAAAAAGTGTGGGAAGCTAAGTTGAAAAATAAGCACCCTCAAAGCTATTAACTTGGATTTTCCTTTCTTTTCCAGTCAGCATCTCGCTCTGTTGCCTATTCATGCTCTGTCCAGTTCATTGAAAATATAACTCTGATTCCATTAAGCTGTGATATTCATATACCCACGAGTACATAGATACTTATGTGTGCTTATGTATATTATATAAAGCCTTGTGTGATATATAAAGTTTTTACTTTCTGTAAAATAAAATTTGTTAAGGGCCATTTGATAGTTTTGAATATTCATATAATTGTGTTCCACATTATAAGCTGTAATTACATAGTGTTGCACTCAGATTGACATTCTGCTATTGACACTGAAAATAACACTGTCATTCAGAAATGAATGTAATTTTCAAGCTTTTATCCTATATTTCTTAACTTACTTGAATGTTCCCATTTTTGCCATTTCTTATTGTTCATTTTAACATTTTGGGGCTTGTGTTTCAGATCAGGGAAAATTACCATTATACAGTACAAAGAGTTTGCTCAGAGGCTAAAATGATACAAAATTGTCCCTAGGGCACACCCTATTGCTATAATATTCAATATGTATGAATTACTTAATCTACTTGGAAAGTGTCTTACGTAGTGTGTACTTTAAAGATGTTTTCAATCACTTTGCTTTGGATTAGAAAAATTCAAGGTAACTGTAATTTAAAATGCTCATTTTATGTTTGCTTTATATGTAGGAAAAGAGACATTTTAAAAATTAGAATAACACTATATCCCATTCTTTTCATTTATTACATTATAAAGGTTTCCAAGTAATCAAATATTTTTTAAATGTTTAAAATCACTGCACTGTACTTTATATAATAGATATTTCATAATTTACTGCAGTAATTCCAGGTTGTTGGACATTTGTTTCCATATCTTATAGATAATGCTTCAGTAAGCATTCATGCTCCATCATCATTTTCAACTCTATCATTATTTCTCAGAAGAGAAATAGCCAAGATTGTTTTAAAGATGAATTCCTTTGACAGTCTCTGAAATTTAAACATAGGCTTAAAGAAAAAAATAGTCTTGATTTCAGACAGAGGCATTTAAAAAAAGAAGGCCGGGCGTGGTGGCTCACGCCTGTAATCCCAACATTTTAGGAGGCCAAGGGGGACAGATCACTTGAGGTCAGGAGTTTAAGACCAGCCTGGCCAACATGCCAAAACTTTGTCTCTACTAAAAATACAAAAAAAAATTAGCTGAGCATAATGGCTCATGCCTGTAATCCCAGCTACTCGGGAGGCTGAGGCACGAGAATCTCTTGAACCCAGGCGGCAGAGGTTGCAGTGAGCTGAGATTGTACCACTGTACTCCATCCTGGGCAACAGAGCAAGACTCTTAAAAAAAAAGGCCATACTTTATATAGGGTATTGTATCATATGTGACTCCAAACTGGAACTTGTTTAGGTAAAGTATATGTCTTGGAAGTATTTTGGTTTTCTCTGATCTAGTTAGCAGGTGCAAAGCAGGATGAGGTAGGATCCTGTGCCATGTACAATCATAGGAAGTTCTATTTTTTGAAACGGAACTGTTAATGGGGGAAGGGAGACAGGTTTATTTTTAAGAAGCCTTTATATTTCATATTATTATAAAACTCAGTTCAAGTATACAAAGTTTATTTGTGCCCATGAACGTTCAGTATCCTACAGAAACGTTTAAGCCTGGTGTTAACTAAATGCCTATTTGCTGATATGCCCTTTTATCTCTGGCTATTGGTTTCTTAAAGTACCTTGATATCACTCAGTAAACTACAGTAAAACTCAAAGTTTTATATTTCATTCAGGTTGCTTAAATAATATTACTAAACATAGGTCCAATAGCAGTAAAAATTCTGATGCCAACACTTAATTTGTGCCTGGTTTCAGTATATGGCGACTCCTTAAATTACAAGCACTTGAGTTGATAAATATTTTGTGTATTTACATATCCCTCCTCAAACTTAACCCATGCCATTTCACAGGCCCTTCACTGGTGTTTTTCACTTTCCTCCAGTTCACTAGCCTCACCAAGGACTTTGTTGGTCTGGGAATTCCATTATGACCCAGAAGTGACTTGAACAGTTCCTCTGACCCACACAACGCATTCTCACTACCTTTCTCTTTCTTTTTTTTTTTCAGGAGGATCATGTACATGCTATGTTGCCTAGTCAGAATGGATTTTAGCATAAAGTATGGGTTCCAGTGGCTCTCCCATTTTATATCTCTGTGGCATTGAGGAGGTTTCTTAACTCTTCTGAACCTCAATTTCCCCATGTATAAAATGAAAATAATCCACTCACTTTTAACATTGTTCTTATAATTACATGAGGCCATTTATAAAGCAACTAGCATATATATATATAGTAGGTGCTCAATAAGTATTTTCATTTACAGGCTGATTAATGTGGCCTTAGATGATTTTTGCGAGGCATCTATATCTACCTCTTTTTCTCTAATTTGAGCACCTTGCCTTTTTTTTTTTTTTTTTTTTTTTTTTTTTGAGATGCAGCCTTGCTCTGTTGCCCAGGCTGGAGTGCAACACTGCGATGTCGGCTCACTGCAACATTGACTTCTGGAGTTCAAGCAATCCTTATGCCTCAGCCTCCTGTGTAGCTGGGATTACAGGCATGTACTACCGTTCCTGGCTAATTTTTTTTTTTTTTCGTATTTTGTTTTTCAGTAGAGATGGGATTTCCCCATGTTTCCCAGGCTGACAAGATTTTATATTTTAGTGGGGTTTTTTTGTGTTTTATTTAATGGTGTTGGAAAAATGCTGCTTTTTATTGTTTTTCACTGTGAATGTGAAAGATTATAGCCATGTTTCAGGTTGAAGAAACTTCTTCGCTTAGCTCAGAAACTTGTTTATAATTTAATTTAATTCTTTTGTGAGGATATGTAAAGAACTAGACAAGGTTGGGCACAGTGGTTCATGGCTGTAATCCCAGCTCATTGAGAGGCCAAAACAGGCGAATCAGTTCAGCTCGGGAGTTCGAAACCAGCCTGGACAACATAGCAAAACCCTGCCTCTACTAAAAATACAAAACTTAGCCAGGTGCAGTGGCCTGTTCCTATGGTCCCAGCTATATGAGAAGCCGAGGCACAAGAATCACTTGACCCCTGGAGGCAGAGGCTGCAGTGAACCAAGACAACACCACTTCACTCCAGCCTGGGCCACAGAACAAGACTCTGCCTCAAAAACAAACAAACAAAAAAAAAAAAAGGAAAGAAAGAAAAGAAAAGAACTCACCTTTAAAGAAAAATTGGAAACATGGCTCAATAAATTACAGACACCATTATAAACTCAAGGCCACTAACAAATATAGCTTAAATTAGAATAAAAGGTAATAGGTAATGTTGACACCTGACTTGTGGGGGAGGAAAAAAAGGGGCAAAGAGAAAATACATTACTGAAAACTTAAAATGCTGAAGATCTCAGAGGGTTATAAAGTAAATCAGTATGTTTCCATGACGACATGTAGCCTTTAAAAATGGGTGAATCTAAAACATATTTGTGATGCCCATTATTTCATCTAATGGAAATTTTCAAAAGCAAAAACCAGGAAATGATGAAGCCTATTGACACATTCAGCAAATATTTTGAGCAGTTTGTGGGTCTCCATTGTAAAGCTGCAGTTGAAGCATTTTTACAAGGGGGTATGAATAATTACAACTTTATATTTTGTCCTGTGGTAATTAAAAAGCAAATAGACCCAAATTATTATTAAGTATAACTAGCAGAAAAGTAATATTCATCGATTTACATGTTTGAAAATGTAAGCCAGCCCATGCATTTAGTATTTTATCCTCAAACAAGGTGTTCCAGCTTTAGTTAACATTCAGATAAAAAGCAAACCAGTGGCTGGGCATGGTGGCTCACACCTGTAATCTCAGCACTTTGGGAGGTTGAGGCGGGAGGATTGCTTGAGCCTAGGAGTTCAGAACCAACCTGGGTAAGGTATCAAGACCTTGTTTCTTTAAAAAGTAAAAATAAGAAATAAATTTTAAAAAGCAAACTAGAATATATCTATTAGGTGCTAGCAGAAGGGAAAAAATTCTCTAATCAGAGATTTGTGTAGGAAGAAGAGAAGATTAATAAGTATCTTGAAACTGTAAGTGTTATATTAAAGAAGGCTTATAGGCCATTGGTAAATAGATGTAAAACTCAGGGAAACTTATAAATGTGTCCAAAGTTCTTAAGTATATATTAAGATGGTACAAACTACAGATGAATAATAGTTAACCAAAAACACTAATATGGACAATTACTTAATTAGTCTATTTCTGGATTGGTTTCATCATTCAACTACATAAGTTTAATACAGACTATTAGGTGCTAGTAGAACAGAAAGACACAAAAATAATCTTGGTTCTCATGAAACCTAAAAATATTCATAAATGTACAAAATGAATTTAGGCTGTGCGCCGTGGCTCATGCCTGTAATCCCAGCACTTTGGGAGGCTGAGCTGAGGTCTGGAGTTCGAGACCAGCCTGATGAACATGGTGAAACCCTGTCTCTAATAAAATAGAAAAATTAGCCAGGCATGCTGGCAGGTGCCTATAATCCTAGCTACTTGGGAGGTTGAGGTGAGGGAATTGCTTGAACTTGGGAGGTGGAGGTTGCAATGAGCCAGGATCGTGCCATTGCACTCCAGCCTGGGTGACAAGAGTGAGACTCCGTTTAAAAAAAAAAAAAGAAAATGAATTTAAATATGGCCTTTTTTCTCAGCATAAAGTAATTTCTAAATATAAACCTTGTGTGAACAAAGACATCACTTATAACCCAATATAATCAAATCTAAACTAAGAACAAATCGCATTTAAACATTGTTATTTCTTCTTTGCAATAATTATTGCATACCAAAAAGGAGCCCACTATGAGTTAATGTTACTTAAATAGAACATTGCTCAGCTTACAAATGAAGGTCAGCAGACACCAGTGTCTTGGAATAAAATAGCCCTTTGGCAAAAAAATGAGCCACACCCCATTTAGTTTTTACAAAAATAAAATTCTTTCCAGCTTTACTAAATTGTAGATGTTGTGCACAGCATGTACTTCTGCAGTAGTTGGTTCTGCAGCTGTGGAAATACTCATGTATGCAGAAGCCCAAAAAACATCTATTCACCATTACTTGCACATGCAGCTCTTGTACTTTCTGTAGTACAGTATTCTGTTAAGTTTTATTTGACTCGTGGATAATAACAAGTAACTGCAGGTACAGCCAACACTTTAATTTCCTGCTTTGAACTTCTGGTCACAGACCTTAATTTTTTATTTTTTGAGATGGAGTCTCACTCTGTCCCCCAGGCTGGAGTGCAGTGGCATGATGAAGGCTCACTACAACCTCTACATTCCAGGTTCAAGCAATTCTCCTGCCTCAGCCTCCCTAGTAGCTGGGAATACAGGTGCACACCACAACCGGCTAATTTTTGTATTTTTTAGTAGAGACGAGGTGTCACATGTTGGCCAGACTGGTCTCAAACTCCTGGCCTCAAGTGATCTGCCCACCTTGACCTCACAAAGTGTTGGGATTATAGGTGTGAGCCACTTTGCCTGACCCATTGTCACAGAATTTGAGCAGGAATACCTAGGATTTCAAATCTGACAGTTGTTTCATTTGGTGGGAAAGGATCAAAGCAATGTACTATGTCTGCTGTATATGGTTTTCTTCAAGAGCAGTAATAAATTTCTGCCATGTACCAAGGGCATGGGAAAAAGCTGTATTTCTAGGGAGAAAGGAAATAAGCCCTGAGAAAAAGCCTCATTCTACTAGTTCCTTTCACAGTGTACGTGGCACACCACAGATCTTAATATTTATATTTGAAAGAGTGAAACATGGATGGCCATAAATGTTCCTTGCTGATAACGATTGAACTGGGGAAACCTAATCAGGAAATGAGTGATTTATGAATTATATTGCATAAAATAATGATGTGAGCCTATAAGAAGACGGAACAAATGGCTTCCTAAGTTTTTTGTTTTTCTTTAGGTTTTAGTTATTTTCCTTCTCTTTCTTTCTTTCTTTCTCTTTCTTTCTCTTTTTCTCTTTCTCTTTCTCTTTCTTTTCTTTTCTTTCTTTCTTTTGAGATGGAGTCTCCCTCTGTCACCAGGCTGGAGTACAGTGGCGCAATCTCGGCTCACTGCAATTTCCACCTCCTGGGTTCAAGCAATTCCCCTGCCTCAGCCTCCTGAGTAGCTGGGACTACAGGTTTGCGCCACCATGCCTGGCTAATTATTGTATTTTAGTAGAGACGAGATTTTACCATATTGGCCAGGCTGGTCTCAATCTCCTGACCTTGTGATCCACCTGCCTCGGCCTGCCAAAGTGCTGGGATTATAGGCATGAGCCACTGCAACTGGCAAGGTTTTAGTTATTTTCAGTGAAGGATTATGAGTGAATGTTATCAATAGCGTTTTCACTGTGAGAACTTCTTAACTGTGGAGTCAAAGAGAAAATTAGGATGTATTAATATTTTCACTTTTATGGCAGCTTTATTAAGATATAACATACCATCTATTTTAATAGATTTTAGGATATTCACAGATACATGTGACCTTCACCAGTCAATTTTCGAACATTTTCATCACCTCAGAAAGAAATCCCATATACTTTAGCTATCACCTTCCACAGCACAGCACTCTAACACGACAACCCTAAGCAACCACTAAACTATTTCCTGTCTCCATTGAGTTCCCTATCCTGGGCATTGCATATAAACGAAGTCATATGATAGGCAGTATTCGTGACTAGTTTCTTTCATGTAGCATAATGTTTTCAAGGATCATACACCTGGTAGCAAGTATCAGTACTCCATTCCTTTTTATTGCTAAATAATATTTCATTGCATATGTATACCATATTTTGTTTATTCATTTGTCCATCAGTGTACATTTGGGGTTGTTTCTACATTATGGCTATCATAAATAATGGGACATGCAAACATTAAGTGTCTAACCATGAGTCAGCTAATGAGTTAGAGGTGGTGCTAACAAGATAACATTTCATTTGTTACTACTCTGATATTAATATAAATCCTTGCTTTGATTGAGCACTACTGATTTTTCCATATAAGTTTAGCTATTTTTTTCTTGTTTCCTGATGCTTATTGGCTTATCATTGACTTGTTCTCAATAATGTTTTCCTTAGTAGTATATATACTTGAATAATAGAAAGCCTGTAAAAGTTATATAATCATCTTTTCTAAAACTTATTGCATAATAGACAATTAGCATATTTTTTTTTTTGAGACAGAGTCTCATTCTCTCACCCAGGCTGGAGTGCTGTGGCACAATCTTGGCTGGCTGCAACCTCTGCCTCCCGGGTTCAAGCAGTTCCCTGCCTCAGCCTCTGGAGTAGCTGGGATTACAGGCGCCCACCACCACGCCTGGCTAATTTTTGTATTTTTGGTAGAGATGGGGTTTCATCATGTTGGCCAGGCTGGTCTCAAACTCCTGCCCTCGTGATCTGCCCACCTTGGCCTCCCAAAGTGCTGGGATTACAGGCATGAGCCACCGTACCCGGCCTAGCACATTTTTCTTAATCTCATTTTTTGAACACTATTCTAAGGAGCAAAGGCAAGCAGTATTAAGGAGTACAGAAGTACATGATAAATGCTTTGAAATGCAATGGTTTCAATCAACTGAAAGCATTACTGAGCACAGCTAATACATTTACTTTTAAATTTACTATTGAGGTATGAAATACTTCCACATAGAACAAAATTTAAAACCCATAAAGGGCCATAATGATAAATTAGCCTGTAACACTTGACAATTTTAGAAGACATCAGTGTGTTATGTTTAGGAATTTTGACATTAAGTTTGAGGGAGTCTATCTTCCGACCTTTTAGGGATGAATATGAGAATGAGGGAATATAAAAAGATGATTAAAAGAATCACCAGGCTAGAAATGATGGCTCATGCCTGTAATCCCAGCACTTTAGGAGGCCGAGGCAGGAGAATCGCTTGAGCTCAGGAGTTGGACTCCAGCATGGGCAACAGAGCAAGACCTCATCTCTACTAAAAATAAAACAAAATTATCCAGGCATGATGGTGTGTGCCTGCAGTCCCAGCTACTTAGGAGGCTTAGGCGGGAGGGCTTCTTGAGTCCATGATCATGCCACTGTACTTCAGTATGGGTGAGGGAGACCCTGTCTCAAAATAAATAAAATAATTGTCCTCAATTTCAGATTGTTCCTTAAAGCACCCTTAACCCCAGATTCACCAGATCAAAATAGCTAATGACCCATAAAACTTTACTCTGTCATTATCTTCTGGAGTCAACCCACAGATAAATTTTTAGATCTAGTCTCCTTATTCTTTTGGGCAGGCAGAACCTTGCAGATCCTTTAGGAAAGGATAGGCTTCCCTGAGAAAGGTGGGCTAGAGTTCAGTCAAAAAAACAAAAGGTACAACTCTCTGGAGTCCTATTTAGAACTTCCTACATATTTAATTGACCTTTGCTAATTATTAACAATGTGCCTGCTACACTAAGATAAATAAAACAATGTACCATCATTTGAAGCACTAAGAGCCTAATCCACCTACTGATTTTTACAAAGGAGGCAACTGAAGTCTGATTTTGGTTTGCCTCAGCATAGAATGGTCCAGGACGATGGTGGAGGATCAGGTCGCCATCATTGGAGACCCAGATTGTAGTAGTGGAACTGCTCCGTCATTCTCGCTATGTATTTAAACTCCACATCCATGGTCAACTTTGTTTAGGTCATATTAAACCCAGAGTACTCATATGCTGACAAAACTTCAGTCCTAAACACTGGTCATAAAGAGTTTCCTATATTATATGTAGTATATCCAAAATATTTTGAGAACTCTAGTTCCAGTATATTGAAATATTGAATATACATTATAGGGCTTATCACTCCTGCTTTCTTTTTTTTTTTTTTTTTTTTTTAATTGAGACGGAATCTTGCTATGTTGCCCAGGCTGGAGAGCAGTAACGTGATCTCAGCTCACTGCAACCTTTGCCTCCAGGGTTCAAGCAGTTCTCATGCCTCAGCCCCTGAGTAGCTGGGATTACAGGTGTGTGCCACCACGTCTGGATGATATTTGTATATTTTGTAGAGATGGGGTTTTGCCATGTTGGCCAGGTTGGTCTCGAACTTCTGACCTAAAGTGATCCTCCCGCCTCGGCCTCTCAAAGTGCTGGGATTACAGGAGTGAACCATCATGCCCGGCCCACTCCTGATTCCTTCTGAACTGGATTTTATCATTCTCAGAGTCAGTCTTTCCTCTCTGTATTACTCCTTGACTAGAAAAAAGTTCATTTCATTTATTTATTTATTCACTTATTCAAGTATTATTCGAGTACCTTATATATGTCAGATTCTCTTCTAGGCACTGGGAATTACAGCTGTCAATGAAAGAGACAAAAATCACCATCCTTATGAAGCTTATATCCTACTACGGGAGAGATAGAAAATAAATAAATGATTTTATATATTAGATGCTAATGTGTTATGGAGAAAAAGTAAATTAATGGTATAGGAAGTGGCAAGAAGGGTATTGCCATTTCAAAATATGTGGTCACAGAAGGCACTACTGAGAGGGAGATATTTCAGGCAAGATATGAATGAAATCAAGGAGTTATCCATCTAAATAATTTGGGGAAAAGTGTCACTTGAACAAGTAAAAAATATTTCTGTTAGCAGATACCTAAATCATCACACTTTGATGTGTTTTAGCCCTGAAATTTTCCTTTATGACAGCTCCTTTTTATTTTGGTATTGAACATAAAAAAGTAACTTTCACCCAGATCAAACACTCTAGTGGAGTCATGAACTGACTACATATGCTAAGAATATTGTGTCAGAAGTTAGGTAAAAAAAAAAGTTTTGAAAAGATAAAGTGGGAATAATGTTTAAAGCAGGATATGGAATTAATACAACTAAATGTTCTTCATTTTCCCTGTTTTAATTATACTATATTCTGTGTTTAATTCTGAATTAGATTTTTTCATTACATGTTTTATTTTGAGATAATTGTAGATATACACCTACTTGAAGAAATGGCACAAAGAGATCCTGTGTACCTTTACCGAGTTTCTTCCAATGGTAACCTCTTACAAAACCTTAGTACAATAGCAAAACCACAATGTTGACACGGATACAGACAAGATGCCAATGAGTTTCATTACCACTAGATTATTTTTTATTGCCCTTTGATAACAACACACACCTCCTTCCTCCCCAACCTCCATTTTTGACCCCATGAAAGCACTAATCTGTTCTCCATGTCTGTAATTTTGTCATTTAGAAATATTGTATAAATGGAATGATATAGTATGTAGGCATTGCAGATTAGCTTTTTTTCACTGAGCATAATTCTGTAGAGATTCATCTAAGTTGTTGTGTATGTCAATATGTCAATACCTTGTTCCTTTACATTGTTGGATAGTATTCCATGGTGTATATGTACCGAAGTTTATTTAACCATTCACCCATTGAAGGATATCTGGGCCATTTCCGGTTTTCCAGTTATCACAAATATTTTTGTACAGGTGTTAGTGTGAACTTAAGTTTTCATTTCTCTGGGGTTAATGCCTGAAGAGTGCAATTGCTGAGTTGTATCAGAATTGCATGTTTGGTTTTATAAGAAATTGCCAAAGTGTTTGCCCAGAGTGACTGTACCATTTTGTGCCTCCACCAGCAGTGTATGAGCAATCCAGTTTTCCACATCCTTGCCGGCCTTTGGTGGTGTCACTGGTTTTTTTTTTTAGCCTTCCTGATAGATGTGTAGTGATAGCTCATTGTAGTTTCATTTTCAGTTTCATCATAGCTAACAATGTTTAACATTTTTTTCATGCACTTATTTCCCATCTTATGCCCTCTTCAGTGAAATGTCTGTTCATGTCTTTTGCCTATTTTCCTTCTTTTTTAAGATAGGATCTTGCCCTGTTGCCCAGGCTGGTGTGCAGTGATGCAGTCAAGGCTCACTGCAGCATCAGCATCTTGGGCTTAAGCAATTCTCCTGCCTAAGCCTCCCAAGTAGCTGGGACTACAGATGTGTACCACCATGCCCAGCTAATTTTATTTTTTGTAGAGTTGGGGTTTTGTTATATTGCCCAGCTGGTCTGAAATGCCTGGCCTCTAGCAGTACTACCCCCTTGGCCTCCCAATGTGCTGGGATTACAGACATAAGCCACCATGCCCGACACTTTTGCCTGTTTTCTAATTGGATTATTTGTGTTTTTACTATTGTGGAGTTTTAAGAAGTCTTTATGTATTCTAGATTTTTTTTTATCAGATATGTGGCATACAAATATTTTCTCCTAGTTTGTAGAGCATATCATTTTATCTTCTAAACAGTCTTTCACAGAACAAAAGGATTTATTTTGATGAGACCCAATTTATTAATATTTCCTTGGATGGATTGATTTTTGGTGTCATGTCCAAGAACTCTTCATCAAATCAGTTCCTGAAGAATTTCTCTGTTTTTCCCGCTAAAGTGTTATAGTATTATGTTTTACAGTTAGGTCTGTGATCTGTTTTAAGCTAACTTTTGTGTAGGTTGTGAAGTTTAGGTTGAAGTTCCTTATTTTTTGTTTTGGTCTATGTTTGTCCTCCTCCACTGACAAGCTTTTCCACACCCCTGTGAAGAATCAGTTTAACATATTTGTATAGATCTATTTCTGAGTTCTGTGTTCTGTTCCATTGTTCTGAGTATGCATTGCTCTGTCAGTATCACACTGCCTTGATTACTGTAGCCACATAGTCTGACCTAATTCCAGGTAGATTCTACCTGCCTTATTTTTCAGCAGTTTTAGGTGTTCTAAGGCTTGTTCCTTTTGATGTTAATTTTTAGAAGAAGCTTGTCTATAATTAAAAAAACGGTTCTAGGATTTTGAGAGGAATTGAATTAATGAATTAGACTTTTGAAATTGCATATGTAATGTTAACAAAGTTAAAAATGATAATTCTGTTAAGGAAAACAGTTTCGTTCCTTTCAAAGTCTAACACTAGCTCTTATTTTCTAAAGAAATGTGTATTTTTGATTTTGAAATTATTGAATGATTATTAGCAGTTTCTTTTTTATTTTTTAAATTTTTTGTGTGGAGATTGCGTCCCACTATGTTGCCCAGACTGGTCTCAAACTCTTGGTCTCAAGCAATCCTTCTGCCTCAGCCTCCCAAAATCCTGGTATTACAGGCGTGAGCCACCATACCTGACTAGCAGTTTCTTTTTCTCTCTTTTTTTCTCTTTTTTTCTTTTCTTTCCTCTTTTCTTTCCTCTCTTCTCTTCCTTTCCCTCCCCTCCCCTCCCCTCTCTTCTCTTTTTTTCCTTTTGAAAGCAGAGTCTCACAGTGTCACCCAGGCTGGAATTCAGTGGCATGATCTCGGCTCACTGCAACCTCCACCTCCCGGATTCAAGTGATTCTCTTGCCTCAGCCTCCTGAGTAGCTGGGATTACAGGCGCGCGCCACCATGCCCAGCTAATTTTTTGTATCTTTAGCAGAGATTGTGTTTCACTATGTTAACCAGGCTGGTCTCAAACCCCTGACCTGGTGATCCACCCACCTCGGCCTTCCAAAGTGCTGGGATTACAGGCATGAGCCACAGTGCCTGGCCAGCAGCAGTTTCTTTTTAGCCATAACGTGGATGACCTTTTTTAATGGCCAAAATTGAAGTTTTTTAAAGTAATGACACATTTTGATTTAGGTATTTAACTGTCAAGTTCTAAATCACTGATATGTTTTTGAATTTAAAAATTTTTGAAGGTTTACTTCTGGAATTTTTAAGATCGCCCATTAGATTTATAAGGCTGTTAATAAGATTCCTAAACCTATTGTTTTGCCTTAGGAAAGTATGGTTTACCTTTTCTGTTGTCTCAAGCAAATTCGTCTCCCCATATTGCAAAATGGAATATGCTACTAAAGAGTTGAAATTTAGGATACTGGGGTTTGGAATATGTTTATTTTCATGAATAGTAAGTCAAAAGTTTTTTAATGAAAACAATTATGTATTCTCTTGCTTTGATCATTGATTCTGCAAAATAAAATCTTAAAAATTACAGAAAGCATCTGATAAACTTCTTAATTTAAAAGAACACTCAGAAATTTACTGTCAGATATTTTTTTAAAAAGAGGAAAGCTGTCAAACTGATTAGGACTGAAGAAGAACTGAAGAGAAAATGTCACCTTGTTGGTTTTGGGTGAGGGAAAATTGAATGAGATCATGCTTTCATTTCTGTCTTGCTTTCTCAAGATAAAGCTTTTCCACTCTCCTGTCTGCTTACTGATTCAGGGTGGTAGGCACAAAACAAAACATTCTAGTTATATTTTCCATTTTGTTTATATTTAAATTGGCTCTTTATTCTTTAATAAAGCATATTAATATTGTGAATGTGGGATTAAGTGGTTAGACTTAGAAGGCATTTGAAAATCACAGTCCAAATGTACTACCCTAACTACAGTAGCAGCATTACTTCTATAATGAAAACTTCCCTAGGTTATAGCATCTGGCTCATAGCATTATCATTACAGTGAAGTTTATTATCACTTGTATTAGTGATATGTTACTTCTCACTTACTCCTGACCCTCTTAGGTAATGTAAAACTATAATTTAGAAAGTGTGATTTAAAGAAGATGCAACATAATGGTACTCATATGGTAAACATATATCCAGATTTGTTTCTTCACATGTAATTTATCTGCATTTTAAAATTTATTTGGTATAATGAGAAACTTTTTTTTTTTTTTTTTTACTTCAGGTTCTGGGGTACATGTGGAGGTTATGCAGGGTTGTTGCATAGGTACCTACATAACCAGGTGGTTTACTGCCTCTATTCCCCCTTCATCTATATCCAGCATTTCTCCCCTGTTATCCCTCCCCACCCTCAAATGTCCCTCCCCTAGGCCCCGCCTCACTGCCCCCAGTTGTGTAATGCTCCTCTCCCTGAGTCCACTTGTTCTCATTGTTCAACACCGTCCTATGAGTGAGAACATGTGGTGTTTGGTTTTCTCCTCTTGTGTCAGTTTGCTGAGAATGATCGTTTCCAGATTCATCCAAGTCCCTACAAAGGACACGAACTCATCGTTTTTTATGGCTGCGTAGTATTCCATGGTGTATGTGTGCCACATTTTCTTTGTCCAGTCTATCATTAATGAGCATGTGGGTTGGTTCCAGGTCTTTGCTATTGTACACAGGGCTGCAATGAACATACGTGTCCATGTGTCTTTATAATAGAACGATTTATAGTCCTTTGGGTATATACCTAGTAATGGGATTGCTGGGTCAAATGGAATTTCTATTTCTAGATCCTTGAGAAATCACCACACTGTCTTCCACAATGGTTAAACTAATTTACACTCCCACCAACAGTGTAAAAGTGTTCCTATTTCTCCACATCCTCTCCAGCATCTGTTTTCTCCAGATTTTTTTACGATTGCCATTCTAACTGGAGTGAGATGATACCTCAATGTGGTTTTGATTTGCATTTCTCTAATGACCAGTGATGAGGAACATTTTTTCATATGTTTGTTGGCCTCATTTATGTCTTCTTTTGAAAAGTATCTGTTCATATCCTTTGCCCACTTTTGAATGGATTTGTTTGTTTTTTTCTTGTATATCTGTTTTAGTTCTTTGTAGATTCTGAATATTAGCCCTTTGTCAGATGAGTAGATTGCAAAAATTTTTTCCCATTCTGTTGGTTGTCGGTTTACTGTAATGATTGTTTCTTTTGCTGTACAGAAGCTATGAAATTTAATTAGATCCCATTTGTCTATCTTGGCTTTTGTTGTCATTGCTTTTGGTGTTTTAGTCATGAAGTACTTGCCCATGCCTATGTCCTGGATGGTTTTGCCTACGTTTTCTTCTGGAGTTTTTATGGTGTTAGGTTTTATGTTTAAATCTTTAATCCATCTGGAGTTAATTTTAGTGTAAGGTGACAGGAAGGGGCCGAGTTTCTGCTTTCTGCACATTGCTAGCCAGTTTTCCCAATACCATTTATTAAACATGGAGTCCTTTCCCCATTGCTTGTTTTCGTCAGCTGTGAGAGACTTTTAAAACCTCATTTTCTTGAGCAGTGAATTCTCAGCTAGTGAGCCAGGACAGTCTACCTCATCAAAAGAACTCTGCTAATTGCTTTAGCCTATTTCTGAGGTAATTAGCTGGAAGAGGGAAGAGAGGTTACTGATGCATAGGTTAGTTTTTGCTAACAGTATGATTTTTAGGAAGTGAAGACCATAAAAGCTTTTTGACATGTGGCAGAATTCATTATGATGACACTTTAGCTGTACCAGGTAACAGATTGCCAAATAAAACACCAAACAAGTAAGACTGGTCAGTTACAATCCAGTCTCTAGTACTCTGAGCCAGTATAGTATTATGTTTATGGATTCACTTCCCTCCTCAAAGTCATACAATTGAGGCATCTCAGTAGAAATAAAATAAACCAATTTTTGTAGGGTATCTCCCATACATTTGAATGGTAAGAACATATAGCCATTAATACTTTAAGAGACCATGTTATTTTTGCAGCCAATCTTAAGGATAAATCTACATTGTGTGCAGAATTCTGTGTTGAGCCAGACTAACAATGACCATTATGTGTAGAAAATAGTAACCATTGTTGCTGATTTAAACTGTCTCTGGAGATTTAAACATTTTTTAAAAAATTAAGCTAATAGGCCAAGTGCAGTGGCTTACGCCTGAATCCCAACACTTTAGAAGGCGAGTCAGGCAGATTGCTTGAGGACAGGAGTTTCAGACCAGCCTGGCCAACACGGCAAAAGCCCATCTCTACTAAAAACACAAAATGATTCGCTGGGTGCGGTGTGTATGCACCTGTGGTCCCAGCTACTCAGGATACGGAGGTGATAGGATCGCCTGAGTCTGGGGGAGGTGATAGGATCGCCTGAACCTGGAGGAGGTTGAGGCTGCAGTGAGCTGTGATTGCACCACTGCACTCAGCCTGAGTGACAGAGGGAGAACCTGTCTAAATAATAAATAAATAAAATTTTTAAAAAGCTAATAAAACCTTGATGGCAACATAGCCAAAGAAATTAATCAGAGAAGAGTGGTGATTACAAACAGAAAGCATAGTGGAATAGTTGAATTACACCTGCCAAAGGAACTCTAAACTATATTATGTAAAGCTCAGGACCATCTACTTGTCTGAAAAAGAAATTCCAAAAGTATACACACCAAAAAATTCGAATTTTTCAGCTGGACTTTTTGTGAAAGTTTCCCCCCACCACCCCAAATTCAAAAGAAATATAAAGCGAGCCATTCAAGGCAAACTCCCAATGTAATGGAATTAATTAATTAATTAATTTGTATTGTGTTTTGAAAGTGTATATATATGCTTGCAAGAATTACATGGAAGAATTAGACTGACACAGAGTGGCTCTCAAAGTGAACATCAGAATCTTAAGGACATTTTATTAAATAGCAAGTCAACAATTTTTCTCCGTGAATGTGACTCCACAATAATAGCAGAAATCAGAAAATATTTCACATGCAAATATATCTGAAATTCTTCATGGATATATTTAACACTTTGAAGTGATGACAACATCTGGTAACAAGTAGAAGCCAGAGTCTTAAAAGCTATGGCTTCATGTTACCACTTCATCTGAATTAGTCATTTAAAGGGGATTTTATATGTATTCCTAAGAACTGACAAGGTTAATCTTACACTAGGGCAAGCTGGCAGGAAATGCTAAAGCGGCTCTTTCTTTTGAAGGTTTTGTTATTCCTCCTGAGGTCAAAAAGTAGTTGTTTTAAAATTTGGAAAGCTAATGCAGTGATGTTTTGACTCTTAACACTGAGATATTTTTCTTTCTTTCTTGGGGAGGGTGTGTGTGGCAAGTCTGAGGAAAAACTTGATACATTGAGAGTTCTTTATACTTTCCACTCCACTTCTTTTCTCTCAAAAGTCTTTATTTTCTAAAGGTGCAAAATTTGGAAATTCATTTCAGTTGCCAAATATGAGCATGGATTTGGTGCTATTAGAAGATATAACCTATCACGTGTTTGGCCAGGTTAGCTTTCAGCAACGATTGTATTTTATAGGATTAGCCAATGGAACAAGAGAAGATGTGTTTTATTCTTATTTATTTGCTTTGCATTAAAAATACAAATGCTAAAAGTTTATTCTTGATTATGAAATAAACCACTATAATATATGACACTGAGTTAATTCCTGTAGGCTGCAAAGTCTTCCACATACATCCATTTAATAAATATTTGTTGAGTGGCTACTGGATGCCAGGCACTGTTCTATAAGCTGAAAATAGATTGCTGAACAAAACAGACAAAAAATTCACAGCCCTCATAGAGCTTATTAAATATTAAAACAGTAGAGCAATTTTAAATTATTTATTGCTATCACTCAGCTTTTAAAGACCTTCACTAAATGAATTTTGAGAACTTTTGCACATTTTATCTACAGCTTGAATGGGGAAAAATATGACATTTTGTTTGGAATCTAGGGCAAGAAGCTAGAAGCTGATAACTAAAGTAAATATTTTCTTCTGTGATCATCATTTTTAGTTTTCATGTATCAGTGTTATACTTAGGCCTTTTGAGGAATGTTACTAGTTTAACTTGTGGATTAATTCTTGAGGATGGGCTTAATTTGTAGTGAGGGGAGGTGGTGAAAGGACCAAGTAGCCCTGGAAATTAATGTAAAGTCATGGCATTTATAAAAGTAACTTCTGTCATTTGAAAAATTATAGAATACTTAAATGTATTTAACGCTCCCTGTGGAAAATGAATGTATTGCTCAGTTATTTTTGCCTATGTGAGTAGTACAAGAGCTGACTCAAAGGAGATGACATGATGGTTCCTGTCCTGAAGTGAAATAAGATGGTGGGTTGTGGTGGAAAATGATGTGGTCATGCCCATATTTGCTCACATCTCTGTTTGGTTTCCTTTTATAGAGGGAAACCAGGGAAAGGCTCGTTTCTTATTTTTTGTTTCCTTTTTGTATTTTCTTTTATACACCATTTCCCTTTCTTTTTTTTTTTTTTTTTCTTAAAATTGCATTATAGTGAGTCGCAATTCAATTGGCTCAAGTTGTACTTTGTAATGACATAAATAAATACCCCTTAGAAAAGTCATAGTGGAAGCATTATACCCATTTTAGGGACAGACACAGCCATCTGAGCCCCTTGAGGATATGAAAATCATGTTGCAGAAATCCTCATATTTCCTGATGCCAACTACTGTAGTGCCTTTTACAGAATAGATGCTTAATCAGTATTTATCTATTGAATAAATATGAGCCAGGAAATTTAATTTTGCTCTCCAAAATCCCAAGGATGTTATAAAGCATGCAGAAATTTTTTTAAACTTATTTATTTATTTATTTGGAAATGGAGTCTCACTCTGTCGCCCAGGCTGGAGTCTCACTCTGTCGCCCAGGCTGGAGTACAGTGGTGCAATCTCAGCTCACTGGAACCTCCACCTCCCAGGCTCAAGTGATTCTCCCAACTCAGCCTCCAGAGTAGCTGGGACTACAGGCACGTGCCACCATGCCAGGCTAATTTTTTGTATTTTTAGTAGAGATGGGGTTTCACCATATTAGCCAGGATGGTCTCAATCTCCTGACCTCATTATCAGTCCTCCTCGGCCTCCCAAAGTGCTAGGATTACAGGCGTGAGCCACCATGCCAGGCCTAAAAATTTATTTTTATGGACTTATTCAAACACATTATGAAAAATAGCATTAAGAACTCCCAGCTTTAACAATTATCAGTATTTTATGTTCTTATTTCATCTTTGCTCTCCCCTTCTTTTTTATTTGAGATTTGCTTTAAAATAATCCACATGTTGTTTTACCCATGAATACTGTAGTACATTTAGTTTTTAATATTTTAAGATAGTAATGTTTGCATTTCATATGGAGTTTTACTTTTAAACCCTTTCTGAGCTAATTTATGCAAGAGACAGAAATTCTTAACCGCTTATCGGAAGAAAAATCTAATTTGTTGTGTATGAGCTGGAGGTTAACTCATTTTGTAACATATACTTCTTTTTTAATCTTTTAAAAAATTTTATTAAAAGTTTCCAAACAGCACTGTCATGTAACTACATGTTATGTCATGACTGTCATGATAAAGCCATGCCTTTTGTACATGAACCTGATTCAGCAAAATGTGCTTTGGAGTAGAGAAGCTGTAGATTTTTGTCTTCCTTGAATTGATATTAAAGAGATGTTTTTTCTTTTTCACAGTTCAAAAGTACGGAACTCAGGTTAAAACCTAGATATGTAATTTTGTTAATTTTATTTTCAGTTTCAAAATTCTTGTTAAAACCTGCATACCTTATAGGTTTGTTGTCTCTAAAGTTAGATGCCTCCTTCATAAATATTACTGAGTAAAGCACCAGTTTTCAAAAAGTATGGTGCATGGGCTCTTGGGGGTTAAAACTACTTTCATGATAAAACTAAATTGTTATTTGCTTTTTCACTGTGTTAACATTTGCACTGATGATGCAAAAGCAGTAGTGGGCAAAACTGCTGAATCAAGGTAGTGGCACCACAGTGTAGTAATAGCCATTGTATTCCTCAGCACCATACCATCACCTTTAGAAACAAAATCTTACAACATGCATTTACAAATGTACTTGATGAAGCAGGAAAAAATAATTTTATTAAATCTTAATTCTTAGGTATGCATCTTTTTAATATTGTGTCTGATGAGATGAGACGTACCCATAAAGTATTTCTGCTGCATATAAATATATGATGATTGTGATGATTGTCTTAAGGGAAAGTATTTGTGCAGCTGTTTGAGTTGTGAGCTAAACTAGCTGCCTTTTTAAAAATAGAAAACCATTTTTACTTTGAAAGATTGAATTAACTGATTGATTATTCAGACCCAAGTATCTGACAGATACTTTATTTAAAAATGAACCAAGTGTGCCTGTCACTGCAAGGGAAACAACTGAGAGTATTTGTTGCCAATGCTAAAATTAGAGCTTTCAAGCAAAATTCAAGTTTTTGAGAACTTTCATTGGTCACCATTGTATCCGATCAATAGTTAGACTTTTCTAATGAAGTTGACAGTATATTTAATGAAAATGATTTGTTAGATTTTGTATAATAAAGTGTGCCAGCATTGGAAGGCCCACATAACTTAATGAAACAATATTTTTCCAAATGACCAATACTTGATGTTACAAAATCAAGCATGGGTAAAAAGTCCATTCTAAGTGCAAGATAGATGAATAGATTTTGAAAAAATCATTGATAGTTTACCAGACTCTACACTGCAGCCAACCTTTAAGAAACTACCACTTCTCAAGTTTTGGTGTGGTATTGAAGAATATCTGTAAGTATCTGGAAAGCGTCTTAAAATATTTCTTTCATTTTACAAGAGTATATATGTAGGAGGCCAGATGTTCTTCATACACTGGAACCAAAACTGGTATTGCAAAAGACTGAGTCCAAAAGCAGATATAAAAACCCAGCTTTCTTGTACTAGGTTAAACATTAAAGCTGTTTGTAACAATGTAAACAATGCCACTCTTCTCACCACACTTTTTTTCAAAATATAGTTATTTTTCATTTAAAAGCTTATGTTAACCTGTAATGGGCTTATTATTGTTAAATAAATAAATATCTTAAAAGTTTCCTAGTTGCAATTTTTGATGTGACAGACACACTGATAGATCTAACCCACGTGTCACCAAGCTCATTGGGATTCTTAGATCCTGAGGCCAAAAAGTTTAGGAACTGTTGAGTTGGATTTTTTGTTGTTGTTTCCCTCCTTATCCCGTTGCCCTCCCCCTTCACTTTTCTCCCATTCCCCTTCCTTTTCTTTGTTTGCGTGAGCTGGAGATCCTCAGGGTAGAAAATTATAGAGCATGTGAGTTATTCCTTTGTATGTTTTTATTAGCTATGAGCAGAGCATGTATGCCTTTTAAATCCGTTCCTTGCCCCATGTATAGTTCAATGTATTTTGACCTTTTCTTTATCTTAAAATTTTGATTACTTAGTTACACAAATGAAGAGCTAATAAATACTATCAGGGAGACCGCTCTCGGAATACTGAATTTTATATTTTCTTTTGATACAGTCTTACTCTGTCGCCCAGACCGGAATGCAGTGGCGAGATCACAGCTCACCTCCTGGGCTCAAGCTATTCTCCTACCTCAGCCTCCCAAGTAGCTGGGACTGCAGGAGACAGCCACCATGCCCAGCTAATTTTTTGTTGTTGTTTTTTGTAAAGACGAGGTTTTGCCATGTTGCTCAGGCTGCTCTCAAACTCCTGGGCTAAAGTGATCCACTTGCCTCTGCCTCCCAAGGTGCTGGGATTACAAGCACCAGCCACCACGCCTGGCCAGAATATTGAAATTAAGATATATTCTGACTTATTTTTCCCCAAATATGAAAAAATTAATTACATAAGTGACTTGATTATTAAAATTGACACATCCATGCAACAAGTTTATATACCTAATGCTGTGCCTGGCATGAATTTCCTAAATTTTCCAATAGTGTCCCAAAATTACAGTAGCAGTTTCTTAAATATAAACTTGTTGCCTGTTTTATATGTTAGATCCCTTTGCTTCTATGCTTCATTCACTATGTTTGTTTGCTTTTTTTTTTCCTTTTTTTTTCTTCTTTCTGTTTGCTTTGTTTTTATAAGTCATGAAGATGGAAAAAATCCTGTTTCATATAAGGAAAACAGATGAGTGTTGTTGAGGTGTATTATTAAGCACAGTGGGAGAGGCCACCAATGTACATGTAACACACGGAAAGTATACCTAGTGCTGGGTGTGGTGGAAAGCATGATGTCTGGATGAAAGTTGTAAGAGACTTTAGAATTACTATGCCTAGCTCTTGTGTTCCAGCTACATATCCCACTGATACTTATATGAAACTCCTGTAACTTTTTAGGGTGTGACTCTTCTTTCCACCCTGGGGTGGGAGTGTGTCCACAAGTGCATGTGTGTGAATTCTTAACTTTATGTTTGTTTTTTCAGATGAAGTCTTGCTCTGTGGCTTAGGCTGGAGTGCAGTGGTGCAATCTCTGCTCACTGCAACCTCCACCTCCAGAGTTCAAGCCCATCTCTTGCCTCAGCCTCCCATGTAACTGGGACTACAAGCACACACCACCACACCTGGCTTTTTTGTATTTTTGATAGAGACAGAGTTTCATCATGTTGCCCAGGCTGGTCTCGAACTGCTGACCCCAGGTGATCCACCCTCCTCGGCCTCCCAAGGTGCTGGGATTACAGGTGTGAGCCACCGTGACTGGCCCGGACTGAACTCTTAATGCCTGGCCTGAACTCTTAACTTTTTGGTTTCTGTTTGTAACATCCAGCGAGAGTGAGAGTGAGAATTTGGTTTTCATCGGCTTTCCTTAGCATTCATTTTGATGAATTTGGGACGCAATGTAAAAGCTGTTTTCATTCTGTGGCCTGCTGATGAAAATGTAGAATTTATTACAGAACCCTTGCCACCATCTTACATTCCCAAACCAGTGTTCATTACCCATAGTAAAAACCGAGGTCCTGTTCACACACATGCACATACACAGACATGCTCCCCACCGCCCTCTTTACACACATACCCATACACACCTCAGGTGGTGAGTAAGATAGAAGTTTACAAAATGGGCCACATGCTAAAACTGGTTAAATTACTGATGTGGTAGATCTGTCTTTTAAGCCAGGCACAGTTGCTCAAGCCTATAATCCTATCACTTTGGGAGGCCGAGGTGGGTGGATCACCTGAGGTCAGGAGTCCTGGATGAGCCTTGCCAACATGGCGAAACCCTGTCTCTACTAAAAATACAAAAATTAGCCAGGCATTGTGGTGGGTGCCTGTAATCTCAGCTACTCAGGAGACTGAGATAGGAGAATAGCTAGAACCCAGAAGGTAGAGGTTGCAGTGAGCCGAGACTGAGCCACTGCTCTCCAGCCTGGGTGACAGAGACTCCATCTAAAAACAAAAAATGAAAAACTGTCTTGTAGGAAATGTCCTACCTAGCATTTACTAAGTAGAAGATGTGCCTTTTTGAAGGGCATATCTATTCCTAGAACTTTAACTACAATGTTTTGCAGTAGAAATAAATGCTATTATGTTAAGGTGAAGAGACTTTAGAATTAGCAAGTTGGTGTTGACAGATCACACTGAACGAAGATTAACCTTGGAGTTTAGAAAGCTGGAGAGCATATGTATTCCAGATGACCAGGGAAGGAAAAGTCAGTGAAATAGTTTTTAAAGCCGGGTGCGGTGGCTCAAGCCTGTAATCCCAGCACTTTGGGAGGCCGAGGCGGGTGGATCACGAGGTCAAGAGATAAAGACCATCCTGGTCAACATGGCGAAACCCTGTCTCTACTAAAACTACAAAAAATTGGCTGGGCATGGTGGCGCGTGCCTGTAGTCCCAGCTACTCAGGAGGCTGAGGCAGGAGAATTGCCTGAACCCAGGAGGCGGAGGTTGCAGTGAGCCGAGATCGGGCCATTGCACTCCAGCCTGGGTAACAAGAGCGAAACTCCGTCTCAAAAAAAAAAAAAAAAAAGAAATAGTTTTTAAGTAGCACTGTTACAGCAACCTGTAAACCTTGTTTCTTATAGAGAAAGCTGTTTTCTAAAATGAAGGATTACATATTTAAAACATTAATTTCCTCAATGATACTGCTACATATCTGAAAAGGGTGGTTATGTAGCATTTGGGACAGACCCATCTCAGTGGTTTGAGGCAACAGGTGTGGCTGAAGAAAAGGTAAGGCTGGGGAGAAACCAACATTTCTGGTCTAAACTGATACTGTCTTCTTACCTGAGGCAGTTGCCTATGCTCCAGTCTTCTCTGTCTGAAAAATGCGTGGTAACACACACTCTTCCAATTAATTCAAAATGCTTGGTAGTTACCTACTATTCCCCGATAGGCCACAGGCAGATAGTTCTATGCTTGTTTTAGAAATGGAGAATTTGAGACTCAGAAAAGTTGAAAAAGCTTCATTCACATAGTGAGTCAGCAACAAGGACACATGTAAAAACATGTCCTCTGACTTCTGCCATTATATTCCTTTTCTTCTGGGTTGTGTTGCCTTTTGATACTTCACAAAGGTTTTGTGATTGGTGAGATAAATTAAAGGACTTCCATGAAGGAGGCAAAATGTAACCCAGTGTCTGCTGATGGTGGTTAGTGATGACGACAGGAGAACACTGTCTGCCTCATGATAGGGACAATCCAGTAAGGGCTCCTTTTCACACTTTCATAAGTCACCTTCTTATGCTGAGAGTTCAGTATGCTATCATAAAATGCTTCACTTTGTTGTATATTATTTATGAAGGACTAGAGTATCTATTGTCTCTCTTTCATTCTCATGAGATAGATTAGAGCAGCAGATGGCATTATGCATGCTTTATCCCAGACAGAGGATAATATCTGCCACTTACTGAGCAGCACCTTGCTGGACCCAGATACTCTTATGTATTTATATCTTCTCATTGGGTCATGGTGTAGATTTGGAAAATATGCAGAATAGCTCCATTGTTATAGATATGAAACCGGGGTGCAGAGAAGCTAAGTAATTTGTTCAGGGCCACACAGACTTACAAGTCTTTCAGACTCCTGAGACCCTGATGCTTTCATTGTGCTGCATTTCCTCTTAGATTATTAACTTGCCCTATGTCAGTACTGAAGCAGCCTCCTCAGCCTAGCCCAGTGCACCAATTGATTGTTCTCTCTCATAAAAGGCACTCGCAACTAACCAGTTGCCTAATTTAGCGATTCACTGATTATACTGCTAGGCCAGTTAAAGGCAAATTTCAATAATGATAGCAGTTATCACATTCCTAGTACTTACCATGTGCCAGGCTATGATCTAAATTTATGACACATATTAAATCATTTAAGCCTTACAACCAATAGTAAACTGTGACATGATGGAGTTGCTCTTATCTTCCTCCTGGGATGAGAAAATAGAGGCAGAAGAGTTTTAAGCAATTTGCACAGTTAATAAACTGTGAGGCAAGGATTTGAACCCAATCTGGCTTTAGACCTCTTTACTTCACCTCTCAATTAGAAAATTATTCAGTTCAGCAAGAGTTGGCTTAGTTCCTGTGTGCTATTCCAGCAGAAAATATAGTTCCTACACAGAAGAGCTTACATTTTTGACGTAAATCAAAATGTATATACTTGAAATCAATGCTACAGCGCCTTAGCATATGGGGTGTAAATGTTGTATATGGATCAAAATGAATAATAGAGACTGTAAGTGAGTGGTCTGAGAGTTAATTTGCCTTTGCAGGTAATGTTCTTGACTATGGACGAGTGACTTGGGCACTGGGGAGAAGCTGTTCCATGTGTTCTAAAATAAGCAGGTTACTTGGCTACTGTTCAAACTCTAAATAGGTATATGGGTTGTAGCTATTTGACCTGAACTAACTTTAAATTCCCTTGAGTACTTGTATGGTTTTGGGAAAAAAAAAAGAAAAGAGAAGAAAACTTTTCTCCAAGTGCTGCATTTAGGTTAGAATTTATTAAATTCCTCGCCAAATACTGCCAGGCTGACAGGAAGGGGATTCGTAAGTATTGTATCATTCTTTTGTCAGGGTGTTCTCTTTTTCTAGCAGGAAGTGTTGTGACTTGCTCTCTAAAGTTGCAATTGTAAGAAGAATGTTGGGTTTCCAGATTGCTCTTCTGGGCGTGGGAGAAGGTTCTGTCTGTCAGTGCTGCCAGGAAGAAAAGAACCACGTTTGCTCTCAGCGGGTAACTATATTAATATTATTTTGACAGGTTCTAACTTTCAGATTACTAAATTTAAATTTAAATACTAAATGATTAAGTAGAAATTTACTTTTAAAAGCTTGAAATTCCTGTTATTTATTTGGCTAAACATTTGGAGTGACCTTAAAAATATTATTTATTGAAGTAGAATCAAATTTGTCTTAAGACAAAATTTTGAAGTTTGGAATCTAATGTGTTCTGTGTGTATTCTGTATTTTTCTTTAGAGACTGCTTAGAAAGTTTACACTTTTAAAAAATGTGTTTTGAAATCAAGTTAGGTATCTAAAACTCTAATACAAACAATAATCTAAATTATTGTCTATATTTGTGTTGGTGTTGGGATTTCAAATGCCTTTGATCCCAGTTAAATGGTTTTTCAAAATTCTGTAAAATAGAGATTGAAATGGCTGTCATGATAGAACGTGTCGTGATTAGATTGGTATTCAACTCTTCCTAAGTGAGTTAAATCAAGCAGTTGTCTTAATATTTATAATTTATAAAATAATAAAAATCACTGGTGATTAAATTTTGATGGTGTTATTGGTACTTGGCAGCAATAGTGATTTCTGGTGCTCAGATACCTCAGGGTTTTCCATCACGTGGTAGTCATATAAGTTTAATTTCCCCATATTTCTGGCCAAGGGAAGTATAGCTAGTTATATAGTCAATCCTTACTCTGAGTTGAGTCTCCTCTTGGTTTTACTTAGTATGTGCATGTGAAGTAAAAAGGGAAGTATGAAGCAAAATGAACCAGTTTTTTTCAATTAGCAAGAGCTGTATTTGCTAACATATAAGCAAGGTATATAACACTGCAGGAGGCATTTTCAGTGACTTGCAGATAGCTTTCTGCTTAGTGTATATAGTAATTTGAGTTGAAGGTCACAATATTTTATGGTATTTTTATTTGGAATTGAAATGAAGCATGGTAACTAGTCTGATCTTGCCTAGCGTCTCTCTCTCTCTCTCTCTCTCTCTCTCTCTCTCTCTCTCTCTCTCTCTGTCTGTTTCTCTTTCTTTCTCTCTGTCTCTCACACACACACATACACAGACACACACACCCCACCCCACCCCACACACATCCCTGAAAGTTGCCCTTGGCTTCACACAAACATTTGTTAATTTTCATAAGAAAGGAAACTGGAAATACTTCTTAGGTATGAAAATTAATTTCATTAGCAGCAGATTTATTTTCCCATAAATTTAGATTTTGGAAAGTAGATGTCAAAGTTTACTTAGGAGTTATAGAAGACATTAGACCTTTCAAAAGGAAAGTGGGCTATTTCAATCTAAGAAGTTAGTTAATGTACTTTCTGAAGATAGGGGAAGGAGAGGTATATTTTTGTTGTGTTTTTGGGTTTGAAATAGTATTTTTCACCACAGGAAAGAGGCTTTTAGATTGTAATTAAGACTTGCATTAAAAAGCTACAAAATACTTGCCTGAGAAACATTTAAATGATGTCTTTAATCCAACCAAATGGAATTGAATATTTCTATTATTGGAAAAAGCTATGTATTAATTTATTTTTAAACAGCCATTGCTTTCAGATCTTATCTTTGTTTATAAAGTACAAAAAGAGGACAGGAAACTTTTACCTAAATTGGAGGTATTTGAGATTCCTTCAGGAAATGACACAGGATTGGGCACCCTTTGGGGTTTAGATGACTCATACAAATGGGTACTGAAAACAAAACAAAACAAAAGATCAATTAGAATCCACCTAATGATCAGTTATAACACAGAATAGAGGTATTTCCGGAAAAATGAACTCATTTCTTAATAGCTATGTAGGGGTGAAATCACAGGATTTCTGAGATTTGCTTTAAAATAATTCGGGGAAGAGACACAGGAAGGAGGGAGGGAGAAGAAAGGACAGGAAGAGAGAATAGATGAACCAAGCAAATATAGGGAAATCAGGATAAATGTAGAATCTGTGATGGGTTTATGTGTGTTTTTTGTGCTCTTTTCTCTTGTATATATTGAAAATATTAACAATAAAAATGTTAATATACCTTTAGTTTGGAGCAATTTACATTTACTTCTAAATGTTAACTTTTATCTATAAATTGGAGGCCTGTCAAAACGTGTTTTACGCACAATATGTATGACTGTAAAGGTAAAATGCACTGCTTGAATGCTAAAATGATTGCAAGTAAAAACTGCTTCTGAAAAGATTTCTTTCTGTTTGACTTTCAGCTAAATTCAAAGGACAGGTCACAAGCATCTTGAAGAGTTCTGTAATATCTTGAAGCATTGAACAAGGGTAGATAGTTAAAGCATGATAACAGGCCAATTGCATGTGAAAAATGTGAGGATGCTATTGATCTTGACTATTTTGTTCACAGCTTTCTCCAATAGTGTATGTGTTTTTAAAACTACATAGAAGGCTATATAGCCTGCATGATATGTAGGTCCACGCACTTTCCCTGCTCACCTCCATCAAAGTTTATTTATTGAACAAACATTCAGTAGGTGCTTGTTGTAAGCCAAGATACAAAGTCAAATAAGATACCAACTGGGCTTTCAACGAGCTCACAGGCTCGTGGAGGAGATAGAGAAAGAAATAAAAGCTGAAAGGGCTATAGGAATGTGGGGAAGGGAAGGAAATGGTTAGCAACTATGACCCTATGACACATCTCCTTTAAAATAATACAAGGCAGGGCATGGTGGCTCATACCAGTAATCCCAGCACTTTGGGAGGCCTAGGTGAGCAGATCACTTGAGATCAGGAGTTCAAGACCAGCCTGGTCCACATGGTGAAACCCTGTCTCTCCTGAAAGTACAAAAATTAGCCAGATGTGGTGGAGCATGCTTATAATGCCAGCTACTGGGAAAGCTGAGGTGGGAGAATTGCTTGAACCCAGGAGGCGGAGGTTGCAGTGAGCTGAGATAGAGCCACTGCACTCCAGCCTGGGCAACAGAGCAACACTCTCTCTGTCTCAAAATAATAATAATAACAATATAAAATAAGGCTGGACACAGTTTCTCACGCCTGTAATCATAGCACTTTGGGAGGCCGAGGCGGGCAGATCACCTCAGGTCAGGAATTCAAGACCAGCCTGTTCAACATGGTGAAACCCAGTCTCTAGTAAAAATACAAGAATTAGCCAGGTGTGGTGGTGCACACCTATGTAATCCCAGCTACTCGGGAGGCTGAGGCAGTAGAATCGCTTGAACCCGGGAGGTAGAAGTTGTGGTAAGCCGAGATCCCGCCATTGTACTCCAGCCTGGTTGACAGATACAAAAATTAACTGAGTGTGGTGGTGTGCGCCTGTAATCCCATCTACTCTGGGTGCTAAGGTGGGAAAATTTCTGGAGCCCGGGACATGAAGGCTTCAGTGATCATGACACTGCACTCCAGACTGGGTGACACATCAAGATTCTGTCTCAAAAAAAAAAAAAAAGAAGAAGAAAGAGTTTTTGGTTATGCTGATGTGCTACAATTAATGAACAGTAAATATATATATACATATAAAACATTATATATATATATAAAATACAAACAGAAAATTGGAGATGGTTTAATTGGTTGTGGATATTACAGTGGTAGAAGAGGGCTAAAATGGCTTAGTCTAACCCCATGTGTGACTTTTGCAAATAACTCTTCTGCTCTCATCTCTCTTCCCCACCCTCATTAATAAACCTTTATATGTTTCTCATGGATCCATAGGGGTTATTGGAGCAGTGTACGTGCAGAACAGAACAATCTCTTCTTCACATTAAAGAATAGACTGATGTTTAAGCCTCCTTAAAGGTTTTGGATATATCCAAGGCCAAATTATAGTTATAGGTAGGCAGCTACTTGGAGTTAGATAAAGGGTAGAGTTAACCTTCAGTCATAGATAGAGCCTTCTAAAGTTCATTTCTCAATTGATTTGGAATTCGAAGCTTATTTTGTCACGGAAATAGTGGTAAGGTTTTTCAGGTTACTTTATGAATATCTCTGAAATCTTTTATTATCTGATGATATGGTTTTGTTCTGTGATATCTTACTTTATTTTCATTTTATTCTATGTGAATTGTAGAAGCACAGTTACTAAATATATCCAGATTTATGTTCCATCAGCCAGTTACATTATTCTCTAGTTCTTGATACTATACAATCTAATCAGTGGATATAATAATGCCTCATGAGAAAACACTGTCCATTTTATTTGGGGTATCTAATGATGTCCTCTGTTTAGTTTTACAATTTGCAGCTAAAATATTAAGTAGAATGAACAGAGCTAGACCTGAAAAATAACTTTCCAAAGTAAACTCTGCTATACGTGGTGAATATTTCTTTGATGGATGTTTGCTCACCGCACTGACTAAGAAGCAGTCTTTGGCTGAACGTGGTGGCTCATGCCTGTAATCTCAGCACTTTTGGAGGCCAAAGAGGGCAAATCACTTGAGCCCAGGAGTTCAAGACCAACCTGGGCAAGATGGCAAAACCCTATCTCTCCAAAAAATACAAAAATTAGCTGGGCGTGGTGGTGTGTGCCTGTAATCCCATCTATTCCGGGTCCTAAGGTGGGAAAATTTCTGGAGCCCAGGACTTGGAGGCTTCAATGATCATGACACTGTACTCCAGACTGGGCGATACAGCAAGATTCTGTCTCAAAAAATAGAAGAAGTAATTTTTGATAATGCTGATGTGCTAGAATTAATGAACAATAAAACACTTCAACACTTTTCCTTCTGCTTTTACCTTCCTAAACTTTTAGGACTAGGAACCTATGACACATGTGAGGGCATTTAGGTTTTGACTCCTTTATTTCGACTTTCAGAGCAATGAATTATTAAATAAAAATTATACATATGGCCTCTTAAGCGTTTACAATTACTCCTTTACCAAGATTTTGTGAAAGTTTTCTAAAATGAGTCAAGCAAAATTCCAAGCCACTTGTTCCTTGAGAAAAATCTGTAAAGAAAAAATATATTAAAAAAATAAAATAATATTGAAAGAAAAGTAAATCACATAGATACTTACTTGAGTGTTTTATATTAAGACCAAGTTATTAGCACTGATAGAATGGAAATGGTTGTTCACAATACTTAGAATTCAAGAGGCTGAAATTAAGCAGTATTAATATAGAGAAGCAGAAGCCTGTCTTATATAGGAATGTATGTGTCATAGGAGAAAGTAAACATATTTGTGCTTTTTTTCAGAATATTGACTGTTTTATGATCAGTGCCAATTTTTTTTTTAGACAGAGCATCACTCTGTCGCCCAGGCCAGAGTGCAGTGGCACTAATCTCAGCTCACTGCAACCTCCGCCTCCCAGGTTCAAGCAATTCTTCTGCCTCAGCCTCCTGAGTAACTGGGACTACAGGCATGTGCCACCACTTTCGGCTAAATTTTTTCTTTTTTCTTTTTTTTTTTTTTTTTTTTTTGAGACTGAGTCTCACTCTGTCACCAGGCTGCAGGGCAGTGGCATGATCTCGACTCAGTGCAACTTCCACCTCCCAGGTTCAAGCGATTCTTCTACCTCAGCCTCCTGAGTAGCTGGGATTACAGGTGCGTGCCACCACGGCCAGCTAATTTTTTGTATTTTTAGTAGAGACGGGATTTCGCCATGTTAGTCAGGCTGGTCTCAAACCCCTGACCTCGTGATCCACCTGCCTCGGCCTCCCAAAGTGCTGGGATTACAGGCGTGAGCCAATGCGCCCAGCCAATCAGTGCCAATTTAATACCAATGTTTTAAAGAAAGACTTTTCAGAACTCTGTATCATCTATCAGTGCTAATAACTTGGTCTTAATATAAAACACTCAAGTAAGTATCTATGTGATTTACTTTTCTTTCAATATTATTTTATTTTTTTAATATATTTTTTCTTTACAGATTTTTCTCAAGGAACAAGTGGCTTGGAATTTTGCTTGACTCATTTTAGAAAACTTTCACAAAATCTTGGTAAAGGAGTAATTGTAAACGCTTAAGAGGCCATATGCATAATTTTTATTTAATAATTCATTGCTCTGAAAGTCGAAATAAAGGAGTCAAAACCTAAATGCCCTCACATGTGTCATAGGTTCCTAGTCCTAAAAGTTTAGGAAGGTAAAAGCAGAAGGAAAAGTGTTGAAGTGTTTTATTGTTCATTAATTCTAGCACATGACATCTGTATAGACAATGAATTCATTGTCTATATTCTGTATGTTTTATACAATTAAAGTAGTGATTATTTTAGTTCAAGGCTTATGTGAATCCCTTATCCTTTTAAGTAATGAAAACAAGTTAGTATTAGCTGGAAGGGGTTACTAACTGCATTTTCTGGCAATTGTTCTTTTTTCTGGATATCATGGTCATATTTGTTAAGAGTTTTCTAAGTTATTTTCCAAAGGCTATACTGGGCATGGACCATCTCTCTGCAAAGCAATGTGTAGTCTTTTTGTTTTTGTTTTTCTGGGAAGAGAAGTTAATTGGCTGGGCACTGCTGCTCAAGCCTGTAATCCCAGCACTTTGGGAGGCTGAGGCGGGAGGATCAGTTGAGCCCTGGAGTTTTAGACCAGCTTAGCAACATAGTGAGATCCTGTCTCTACAAAAAAATAAAATAAAAAATTAGCCGAGTGGTAGTGCATGCCTGTAGTCCTAGCTACTGGGGGTGGGGGGTGCTGAAGCAAGAGGATCACTTGAGCCCAGGAGTTGGAGGCTGCAGTGATCATGCTACTGCACTGTGGCCTGGGAAACTCAGCAAGACTATCTCAAAAGAGGAAAAAACAATAGTTAATGACCTTTCATCAAACACATTCTTTTGTTTTTTGTTTTTTTGTCAACTGTGCTTAGAGAAACACATCTTTTTAATTTTGCTTCACAGCTTTGTGTCCTGGGCAAAGTCCACCACTATCACAGGCACTTGTTTATTCCCTAATATAATTTAGGGAATGAAGTTATGAAATTCTACAGACTTCTCAGCTTTCAGATTCTCATTGCTATGATCACTGGATATTGGGAATACTGGGAATTATCACTACCCTCTAAACATTGCAATTTGTTGGAGTATTTTATTTTTTATTTTTTAGAGGCAGGCAACCATAGCTCACTGCAGTCTCAAACTCCTGGGCTCAAGTGATCCTTCTCCCCCAGCCTCCCTAGTAGCTAGGACTACAGGCATAGGCCACCATGCTGGCTGATTTAAAAAATATATTTTTTTAGAGAAGGAATCTCGCTATGTTGCACAGGTTGGTCTTGAGCTCCTGGCCTCAAGCAATTCTCCCACTTCTGCCTCCCAAAGCACTGGGATTATAGGCATGAGCCACCACACTCAACCTCAGTTGGCATATTTTTTAACCCATGCCTATGTAACCAACATCAAGCAAGGCATTGTGAGAGTAAAAGGTGAGGTTTAGGCTATTCTTGAGAAACAGTCTTGAAGTGAGACTTGCAGAACAAAAAATTACACAAGTTTTTGTGTGCTACTGGTGAAAGAAGGTTTCTCTTTTATTGAGGAAGATTGTTGTCTGACCAGGTATAAGAATCTGTATAAAGAAGGCAGATAAACTGAACCAAGAAGGACAATAGAAGTCCCAGCTAGACTGTCCTCATGTCCATTTATGTAACTATAGGGGGAAGTCTATAATTAAATTGCTAAATTTTATGGCAAGATTCTAAATTCTGTAGGAGCTGAAGAGAAAGATCAGTGGGAGGTAGTCATTGGGAATCATGCTTTCGGAGAGGAGGAGGCTTCTGAACCTTGCTTGAAGGGTGGGTAGAATTTGAATAGATAGGAAAATTAGAGGAGGGTATTCTAAGCCTGAGAAGCAGATAGAGAGGAAGTTCTTAATGGGAGAGACGAAAAGCAGAAGAGACCAAGATAAAACAAAAGGTACTGATAGTGGAGAATCCAGGACCGGCTGTAATAGAAAAAACACAGTTCTATGAGAGTACTGGGAAGAGAAATTTTATCTTGGGTGGGGACAATCTGAGGAGACTTCCTGAAATATGCTTTTGAAGTGTCTAGATAGATGGATGAAGAGCATTCCACCAGAGAGACTCAGTGGAAGAAGTGGGAAAACACATGGGAATAAGATCTCTTGAGAGTGTTGGGTTTAAGAGTGTAGTACATATAATGTGAAGTAACGCTGGAAAGATGGGCAGACGTTAAGCTAGAAGTCAGTTCAGAAAAGTGTAGGGCCTTGAAAGCTGTACTAAAAAGGTGGGACTTTTTTTTTGTATGGAATGTTTATAAGATCTACTCTTCAGGAAGTTAGCAGTGTAAAGATTGCACTGGAGGAAGACAGAACAGCTGGCAGATCTGATAAAAGGCTTTTGGAGAAGGCCAGGCATGAGGTGATAAACAGATATGATGGAAGAATCTCCGAGATAGCAAGGCACGAATCCAGAGGGCTTCGAGGTTGACTGGTCTTCCCTTTGTTTTTTTATGGTCAAACTGCAGTCTGCAGACAGAGGAAAGTGGGGAAGTTGAAAATGAGACCTAATTTAGCAGGAGAGAGGGTTAGTAAAAAACAGGGAAAATAATGTGGCAGTAATTTAGATTGGAGACATGTGGACTTTCCTAACTTAAATCTTCCTCACTGACTTTCCTTCTCCCTTGGCTACTTCTAAATTGGACCCTGTTCTGCTGCTGCAAGTGTGTCTGTCACTAACTCTATGCACAATACCCTTACCAGTGATGTCTATCTGAGAATGCCCTTACTGGGGATGTCTATCTGAGAAAATCTTACTTGCGCTCAAAGACAGAATTCAAACATCACCTCGGAAAAACATTTTCTGACACCTACCACTCAGGATATATGACTGTGATGGTACAATAGCACTAATGTTGTATCTTTGTTTTTCCATCTCTTTCCCCAACTAGACAGTAAACTCTTCCAAAAAGAAGGGGATGTGAGTCCTAATTGTCTTTGTCTGGAACACCCAACACAGTGCCTGCTGCATACTAAGCCTTCAGTTAATGCTTGATGAATATAAATGAATAAGTAGGTGAGTGCAGTAGACATTCAAGTTGGGATCTTCTAAAGTCATTCTCATGGAAATATGAGACTAGAGCTTTAGTAATCATAGTATGAATAGGTGAGTTTTAGCCCACAGTGTTGCACACCCATCTAAGCTTAGAGACTAGTGCTGAGCTGTTCACTTACCTAACTAGGGAGGAGGCAGGGCGGCAGTTTCTATTGGTACAGGTAGGTATGCAAAGTGTGGGTGTTCAAAAGCACTGCCTGTTTTGGATGGAGGAAGATGACAACACCTCTTTTCTGATCACTCTTGAGTTGTTTACAGATAATGGTGGCAACCTTGTTTATTTTCATTTATAGTGAAATAATGTATTTCTTCCATGTTTTGTTCCCCCTTTGTTGCTTTCTTGTTCATTTTAGGAGCTCAAGTATGTGTTGCCCAATCTCTAATATAAGTAATAAGCTTCTCTTTCCCAATGCTATTTACCATACTAGTGGCTGGGATGAAGTTTATGGGGAATATCCTGTTTTTATATTTTGGCTGCCTTTCAATTTCAAGAAAAAAAAAAATCAAGTTTATGATCAAAGTTAGTTACCCCCAGATGAGTTTCCCATGTGCATTCCCTTTCTCCTGGGCCTCATGGTACTGAATAACACAGATGAATAAGTAGATTATTCAGTCAGCTGCATTCCTAAAGTGAGTGAGTGCTTTAGGAGATAAAGTAGGCACCCCGCCCCCCTTCAAATACCTTTCAGAATTTGAGTAATAGTTTCAGGTAGTTGTAGGTACACCTTTCTCAGCAAAGACCTGTGTTCAGGGTTTATGTATAGTTAAATGAGCTGGTGGAGTGGTTTCATAATTGCACTATTGTTAGTCAAACTCTGTAATTAGGGATGACTTCATAGGCATAAGATTCTTCCATGGGTGACGCCCTGAATTCATACCCAGTTGTACACCATATCCTTTTATGAAAAAGAAAAACAAACAAGGTTTTGTTTGCTTTTGTTTTATTCCCTTATTTGAAAATCTGTTTTCCTGTGTCTTATATGTTTAGTAAAGGAGGTCTGGCTTTTTTTCTACAGCTTTCCCTGTTCCTTTACAGAAATGGCAGGCATAGGAGCTAGGGAGGAAACAGAATTTGGGACAGATCAAAGTACTTTGCGGATGAGGGAATTCAGGAAAATGTTGAGACTCTGGAAGGTTTAATTTTTGATAAGTATTAAAATTGCAGAGTTTAAATGGAGGAACAATAAATTTCTATTTCTTTGAATATCAGTTATCTTTCCCTCTCCCTCTCTCTCATCATGTAAATAAAGTCCACTTTTGTATAGTGGAGAACACCTGTAGTCTCAGCTACTCAAGAGACTGAGGCAGAAGGATTGCTTGAGCCCAGGAGATTGAGGATGCACTGAGCTGAGATTGCACCACTGCCTGGGTGACAGAGTGAAACCCTGTCTCAAAAAAATAAATAAAATATTAAAAAATAAAGTCCACTTTTGTGGGAAGACAGACTGGGAAAGAGGGCATATTTGAAAATCAGTTTTTTTTCCTTTTGCCTGTTAATCACATATTGTGAAATTGGGTTTAAACTTTTATTCAGCAAGTAATACTTTCTCTTCACCGGCTTTCAGTACTCATGAAAAAATTGCAAATTAGGAGGAATGTGACAATCATATTGACAAGCTATTAGCTATTTTGAAAAGTGATCCTGAAATACTTACAGGAAAATAGTCGTTTATTTGTTTGTGTATCTCCTACCTGCTCTTTAAATTGTGTTTAGAAACTGGCCTTATGAAGGAGCCAAATTGACTCATGGATAAAAAGTGTCTGACAGGTTTTCCTTTAGGCCCATCCTTCTTAAATTACTTTGACTAAAGGCTTGTAATTTTTATATATGAGGGAGACCTATTATGTTCTGTAGTCAATAATTATAGGGAGATTAGATAACTTTTCATTTATCCCATGTAAAAGGCTGTTAGTAGAACTAATGTCTTACATTTATTTATACAGCTCTTCACAATTAACCCAGGCATTCATTTATTCTCCATTTTCTTTCATGAAGGATTTGAAGTTGCTGTGTAATACTTTATAGTTCACAATATACTGTCATATATATCATCTGTAATCTTCATTAGGACCTGGGGGAAGTCGGTATTATCACTATTTTCAAATGAGGAAACTGAGGCTGAGAGAGATTAATTAAACTTGCTCATGGACACATTACTAGGGAATGGCAGAACCAGAGCAATAATCAATGTCTTCTACCACGTCCAACAATCTTTCTGTCAAACATACTGCCTCCTTGGGCCTGGTACAACAGTTGTTGTACTGGTACTTGAGATTAAATGAAGCGTTTACAGGGCAGTATTGATGTTAAATCTTGTGTTTTGCTTTGTGAACCCATCTGGGATGGTTTACTAGCTGTAAGACAAAAAAAAATCCTATTGTACAATGAATGCCCCATGAAGAGGAATAGAGCTTCTGTTATTTTAATTTGTAAGATTTTAATTTTTATATATATTTAGTCATTTCCTAGTTGCTTAATGTGATGTTTTCTCCCAAGAGTACTTTACTGCTTGATTTCCTTAAAGATACCATCAGGGGCCGGGCGCGGTGGCTCAAGCCTGTAATCCCAGCACTTTGGGAGGCCGAGGCGGGTGGATCACGAGGTCAAGAGATAAAGACCATCCTGGTCAACATGGTGAAACCCCGTCTCTACTAAAACTACAAAAAATTAGCTGGGCATGGTGGCGCGTGCCTGTAATCCCAGCTACTCAGGAGGCTGAGGCAGGAGAATTGCCTTAACCCAGGAGGCGGAGGTTGCGGTGAGCCGAGATCGCGCCATTGCACTCCAGCCTGGGTAACAAGAGCGAAACTCCGTCTCAAAAAAAAAAAAAAAAAGATACCATCAGGTACCTATAAGTAGTCTTAATGACAGACCACTTTTTAATTCATAATGGCATAAAGAAATCTACATTAAACAACTTTATTTTAAGCTTCAAATGGCAAATTTTAAAATTGTAATTCTTATCAACTAGAGTATATACTGTGAGCTTTATACCTTTGACTTTATTATATATTTTAGTCTTAACCCAGGTACTTCAGAGTAGCATTTCTTTATTTCCTTTTAAATAATTATCAATAAATGAATATGGGTCTATTTAAATTGGAGAGTCCTACATTAAACTATTCTATTATCCCAAAACAACCTTATCTGGAAATATGGTTTTGAGGATATGTGCATGTTCCAGTTTCTTTTTGTTCTTATTGAAGTGTGTCTCTTTAATGTCTCCAATAGATGAAAAATCTGAGGTATATGTGAAAAGTCACTTTAGGCTTTTTAAAAGGTAACTGGAAATAAGAAACTTGAAAAATTAAAATATATATATATATATATATATATATTTAATGCACTGGATTAGTTATTGGAGTAAACTGGTGCTCTAAAGTCATTTCTGTGACATCTAAGCATTTCTTTATTTTTATTTTTTCCTTTTTTTATTGAGACAGGGTCTTGCTCTGTCACCCATCCTGGAGTGCAATGACATGCTGATGGCTCACTGCGGCCTCTACCTCCCGGGCACAATTGGTCCTCCCACCTCATAGTTTCCCAAGTAGCTGGAACTACAGGCGTGTGCCACCACCAACCACACCCTGCTAATTTTTTTGTATTACTGGGAGAGACGAAGTTTCACCATGTTGCCTAGGCTGGTCTCGAACTCCTGAGCTCAAGCAATCCACCTGCCGCTACCTCCCAAATTGCTGGGATTACAGGCATGAGCCAACATTTGCCAGTTTTATAGGAAGAAAAAAAGAATTGCCTTTTTAGTCACTCTGAGAAGAAATTAATAATCCTTAAAGTCTCTAGAGACTTTTTCTTCTTAAAAAAAAAATGGATATTTGTACCTTTTATTGCAGTCACTAGTTCTCTTTGTGTCATACTGTAATTATTCATGTTTGCTTCAGCAGATTGTGAATTCCTTGAGGGCAAGAACTGGGTGTATAGCAGATGCCTAAGATATTGGTAAAAAATGTTTGAGAAGTGAGGGGGCGGGCATGTTGGGGAGGAAGAGATTTCTACGATTTAATCAGAACCCAACTGGTCATCAGGGATAAGGAAGGGGAGGGCAGGAGTAGTTCATATTCAGAACCATCTTTTCTAATTTCCTTTCTTTCTTTCTTTCTTTCTTTTTTGGGGGAGTGGGGGAGTGACAAACTGATGGCTCACTGTAGCCTTGACCTCTCGGGCTCAAGTGATTCTCCCACCTCAACCTCCAGAGTAGCTGGGATTACAGACACGCACCACCATGGCTGGATAATTTTTGTATTTTTGGTAGAGATGGGGTTTCACCATGTTGGCCAGGCTGATCCCAAATTACTGGGCTCAATTGATCTGCCCGGCTTGACCTCCCAAAGTGCTGGGATTACAGGCATGAGCTACTGCACCCAACCCTAATTTTCTTTTGCATAGAAGTGATATGGTAGTGTGAGGATAAGCTCAATTGTATGGGTTTGTTTTAGTTGTTTTTTACTCACATACTTTAAATTATTACTGACTCACAATCTGCCCAAACTGGAAACCTTTAGAGATAAAGGAGAGAGGTCACATGTTTTAGATTTCTGAGATAGTCTTACTTTAAAGTTTTCTGTGCTATTGTTCTCTACGGTATAATTCATGGAGATGGAGTAAACTGGTGCTCTAAAATCATTTCTATGAGATCTAAACATTTCTTAATTTAATTTATTTATTTTTATTTTTTACTTTTTTTTAATTGAGACAGGGTCTTGCTCTCTCACCCATCCTGGAGTGCAGTGACGTGCTCATGGCTCACTGAATCCTCTACCTTCCGGGTTCAATTGGTCCTCCCACCTCAGTTTCCCAAGTAGCTAGGACTACAGGCATGTGTCACTACCCACCATGCCCAGCTAATTTTTTGTACTTTTGGGAGAGACAGAGTTTCACTATGTTGCCCAGGCTGTTATAATTCATGGAGATGGGTAATAATTTTTTATTAAAAACATGTTTGCTTCAGCAGATTGTGAATTCCTTGAGGGCATGTATGTAAAAATCTATGTAAAGAAAATTGGAATAAATCATATGTCATAGTTTTGTAATGGGGAGTGTTGAACATATTAGTGAAACAGAATATTTTTAGAATTACTACTATTAAATTATATTTAACTTATTAATTTTTAAATTTTTTTGGATATGAAGTCTCACTATGTTTCCCAGGCTGGTCTCAAGCAATCCTCCCCCAGTGCTGGGATTTACAGTTCTTTTTATTCTTGATCTTTAAAATGCCTAACTTCAGGCCCAGGGCGTGGTGGCTCATACGTGGAATACCAGCACTTTGGGAGGCTGAGGTGGGTGGATTGCTTGAGGCCAGGAATTCAAGACCAGCCTGGGCAAAATGGTGAAACCCTGTCTCTACAGAAAAATACAAAAATTACCCAGGCACGATGGCCCACACCTGTAGTATGAGCTACTTGGGAGGTTGAGAAGGGAGGATCACCTGAGCCTGGAAAGTCAAGGCCACAGTAAGCCGTGATCACACCACTGCTCTCCAGCCTGGGTGACAGAGTAAGACCCTGTCTCAACAAACAACAACAACAAACACAAAGCCTAACTTCATTACTAACTGAAGAACTTTCTTTCCCTCATAGATCCTGAGATTACTCTGAAAGGTATTTTCATCCAACCAGTCTATTGAGAAGTTATCCATCTTTAGTGGCATTTTGATATCATTGGTAAGAAAAGTTTATGAATAGGCGAGCTTTGTTTTATATCTTTTTTTAAGAGTCTAGTTTTATTGACTGATTGATTGATTGAGACATAGTCTTGCTTTGTCGCCCAGGCTGGAGTGTGGTGGTGCAACCTCGGCTCACTGCTACCTCTGCCTCCCAGGTTCAAGCAATTCTCCTACATCAGCCTCCCAAGTAGCTGGGATTACACGTGCCCACCGCGCCCGGCTAATTTTTTTATTTTTAGTGGATGCAGGGTTTCACCATGTTGGTGAGGCTGGTCTTGAAATCCTGACCTCAAACAATCCACCTGCCTCTGCCTCCCAAAGTGCTGGGATTACAGGCATGAGCCACTGCACCTGGTCGATGGTTTTATTTACTTTTTAAAACACCAGTCACTATATATGTCTGTTACATTATGGTAAAAAACTTAGCTAATAGCATCATATGGTCATTTTAAAACTTCTCAAGAATTTGGGAAACCTGAGTGTAAATTTCAGTCCTGAGAGCCCAAGCCTTCTAGTAAGAAAAAAAAAGGAGATTAGAATATTTAGCTCATAGGACTATTGTGAGGGTTCAGGAAATTAATATGCAAATGAATTTGTATAATGTATTAATACTTGGTGCATAGTTGTTGAAGGAATTAATTTTATTAAAGTTCTGTTTTATTGAGTGCCTGAGGCTGTGATAAATTCTAGAAATGGGAACAATGCTGTGAAAAAGATAGATGGGACGCAGCTCTCTTAGGAATCCCTCCTTACCACTTCCAGCCCCAACCCCTCTCTACTGAGTATTACCCTTCTTGACCAAAAAATGCGTTGGTGAGTAATTTGTTGCCTTTTAATAAAATGTCTAACAGGAATAAATATAAGATCTCAAAATGTATTTTGTATAGTTTGTGAAATTTAAACCATAGTATACTTTTTTGGAAAGGCAACATATTTAGGGCAGTGGAACTACTCTATGTAATACTGTGATGGTGGATACATGTCATTATACATCTGTCCAAGCACACAGATTGTATAACACTAAGAGTGAACCCTAATGTTCACCGCAGTCTCAGGGTGGTAGTGATGTAAGTTCATCAGTTGTAACAAATGTACCACTTGGGTGCAGGATGTTTTGGTCAACGACTGATTGAATATATGATAGTAGTCCCATAAGATTATAATACTATATTATTACTGTACCTTTACTCTGTTTAGATGTGTTTGGATACACGGATATCACTGCGTTACAATTGCCTACAGTGTTATGTACAGTAACCTGCTGTGCCACTTGTAGCCTAAGAGCAATAGGCCATACTATTTAGCCTAGGTGCATAGTAAGCTATACCATCTAGGTTTGTGTAAGTACACTCTGTGATGTTTGCATAGTGGCAGAATCATCTAACAATGCATTTCTCAAAATACATCTCTGTCGTTAAGCAACAGATGGCTATATATGGGAACTCTCTGATTTTGCTGTGAACCTAACAATACTCTAATAACAACGTTATTAATTAATACTCTAATTAATTAATACTCTAATATTGGCTTGGCGTGGTGGCTCACACCTGTAATCCCAGCATTTTGGGAGACCGAGGGGGGAGGATCCCTTGAACCCAGGAGTTAGACACCAGCCTGGGCAAGGTGGCAAGACCATGTCTTTACAAAAAAAGAAAAAGAAATAAAGAAAAATAAGGTCTACCAGAAAAAAAATTCAGAAGAAAGAAAAAAACCCAAAACAAAAAGGGCAAAAGTAATATGTAACCATTTTCATTTTTCTTTGCCCAAAATTATTGTTATAATAGGTTTGTATTTGGAAATTATCTACTGTGATACAGACCTCCTGTCTTTTTTGCTGGGATTAACAAGGTTTTTCCATAAAGGTTCAGATCATAAATATTATGTGCCAAGAGGTAAAATCAAGAATATTATGATACTGATATCAAGGGTATCATATATTATTTCTACAAATTTTTACTGACAAAATTCAAAATATAATAATGGAATACAATGTTTTGGTAATACAATTCTGATGAGAAAACAGAATTCTTTTTTTTCTGGGATAACATTTCATTTAATTGGGGTCAAAGTTAATGTGCCCCATCATCAAAATTGACTACAAAAATTCTCCTTTAATACGCCTAAGAAGCTGTATATTAGCACACGTGTGCATTTCTATATCAAAACCATCTATAATTTGTTTTGTTTCCTCTTTATTCCTCCTTTAATGGTAGTGATTGATAGGTGTCAGCATGCTATTTGAAAATCAGTGTTTTTACAGTGAATGATTCTAAAGTGGCTTAATGGGAAATGCTATTTTCTGTGACTCATTGGTCACATAATTTTGACCTTTAGCTTTGGCTTGTATAACCAAGAATTTCTATCTGTTATGTAGCTTTTTCCTGTCACTGCTGGGTACTTTGGCCCTTCTTTAAACTTTTTGAATGTAATTTAGATTTTGACCTTAGAAGGAAAAGTCAGAAATATTGTTTCTCAATAAATTTTGGTAAGTGATGACTTTTTCATTTGTTTGTTTTCTTGATTAAAGTTGTACATAGAAATATGGTAACCTATTCAGATTGTTTTAGTTGTTTGAAATTTTGTTTAAATTATCCCTAAGGTGAGAACTTAGCAAGAGTGTTTATATGTATCACAATTTTTTTAAGTCTGAAACTTTTTTGGTTTTTCTTTAGATCTTTAAATGGATGAGATGGCTACTACTCAGATTTCCAAAGATGAGCTTGATGAACTCAAAGAGGCCTTTGCAAAAGTTGGTGAGTATTTTTGTAGTATAACTATAGGAAAGCAATATTTATTTGGTCCCAAAGTTACTTCTCTAAAAATGTCACATGAATGCTTGCTTAATCAAAAACATTAGGGCAAGGCAGTTAAAATAGATGGGATAAAGTTTTGGAAGCTTTACTTAAAATTGTACTTTTTTTGGGTCAAGAGTGGTAGCTGATATTATTTCCAATTTTATGTAGTATTTAATATAATCAAGTTTTTTAGACCACAATTCCAGTCCTTAACTGGTGACAACTATGTACGGCTCCTGAAACTTTCATGCCAAATTTTAGTTATTATATTTTGTATATCGTATCTTTCTGAAGAGAAGGTTTGAAACTTTCAGCATGTTCTCAAAGGGATCTGTGACCCTTGAAAACATTAAATGATATTTTACCCTTCCCTAATTAGTTTGGTGTTATTGCCTTTTTTTAACGGATTTTCTGTGCCTTCGGATAATGCAGATTGTTCTACCTTGCCGCATTAAATTATAGCTTTAATATAAGATGAGAAGGCATAGCATGCCATTTGGTTTGTCCTTTATCATCATATAACATGCCTTACAATTGAGCAGCTATGGAAGCAGTATATAATATTTACATTCCAAATTTCATGCTTGGGTCAAGTCTATAGATAAAAATGAGAAAGCAGGGTAAGAACAGACTGCTAATGTAAATACATGAATCAACATGTGCTTAGAGATGTAGATTATTATTATTTGGTAACTCCTTGAATAAATGGTGTAGAATTAGCTTATATGATTTGTTATATAAATCAGAATTTGCCTTTAGACCTGTGTTGAAAATTCCAGTAGTGAAAAATGAGGAAATACACATTTCTATTTCCATATATTTATGGTCAACATTTTCTATGAAGGCACTTAGTAGTAGCAGTGTACCTTGGGAAGAATAATGACCTCAGCCAGAGTGACCATTTATAATCCCATCAAAATTTTAACTAGAAAACACTGAATAGTCGTGAATCTAACATGATTGTGTGTGTGTGTGTGTGTGTGTGTGTGTATAAAACTAGCAGTTAATTAACTTGCTGTGGATACCACTTACTGTAAGAAGAATGCTACGTTGTTTAATATATAACTGCAAGTGAGTTCCTGGCTGCAAGAGTTTGTTTTTAATGTCTCTCATTCTGTCAGAGTAGTCTTATAATTGTTTTAGGAGTACATTTTTGAACCTTTTCTAAAATTTGTATTCATCTTTCAGCATTAAGGGCAGTTTAATTTGTTCTTTATGAATGGAATTTTGGAGTAGGCACCATGCCTTATTAAGAACCTCATCTTCTCAAGTAAATGTTGAATATAGGTCTTGTCCTCATGTGCAGCATCTTGGAAATAACTGTGTGCAATATTCCTGAAAAATTAAAGTTAATTCAGATATTGTTTACCTGATGAGACTTGGAATACATTTTACCAGTGAAAGAACTTCATTTTCCTTTAAAAGCTTAATGACATAAAGAGGATTGACCAATTATCTTTATAGAGGAAGCAGTTAAATTGTATTGAGGGATCAATGAGAAGTTTGACTGTAAGAAAAGGTCATTGTGGAGCTATTGTTTAAGTAGACTGTAAGATAGGTACACAGCTTCTCAAAGCCCCTGCCAGGCATATGTTTGTAACATACTCAGGCTCTTATTACTATGTATGCTATAAAGAATTCTAGAATCCAGAATTTCTGCCTGTTCTGAATATTATTCTTTTGTAGTCTCCACTCAGTTTCTAGCTCTCAGTAAATATTTCACTGATTGAAACCTAAGGAACTATATACATAGCCTTTTGATGTACTGGGATTTTTGTCATTATCGCTTTTTTTTTTTCTTGTCTTTTTGTTTTTTTTCCTTTTTGTGGAAAACGGGGTCTCGCTATATTGCCCAGGCAGGTCTCGAACTCCTGGGCTCAAGCTATCCTCCCGCCTCTGCCTCCCTAAGAGCTGGGATTACAGGCGTGAGCCACAGCACCCGGCTGTCATTATTAGCTATACATTCAGAGGGCCTTTGTTGTGAAGATTTTCATTACAGTGGAATTTATTATTAAAAAGGTTTTTGCCATTAAATTGTAGCATATGAAATTTATATATATATATATTTTTCAGCATAATAAAAGCTTGTGTATACACCATCTTTCAGAAACTCATTTAAGGACCCAGCTGAGTCTTTCAATTTTCTTTAAAAAATCTGTACTTTTAAGTTGTTGTTAGTTATACAGAACCCTCAGGCAACTGTCAAAGGTGTTACAGAAATTTTTTTTCTAATTCAGGGACACTTCATTTTAAAAACAAGCTCTATAACCTATTATCCTGTGAAGGACAGTTGTTTCCTCTCCATGGGGGTGGGTTGGCAGAGAATAGGAAAGACTACTTTGTCCCAGTTCAATTGCGACAAAATATGGAAATCATTAGATGATTTTCCCCATCTATTAACAATAATAGCCTTGATTATCTCCTTAGAAATTCAGCAAAATCATAGTGTGTGGAGAAAATCTCTGTAATTATCACTAATCATAGGTTTTGTTCAATCAATTAATAGTGCTTTGAAACTCTCTTTACTAGCAATAAATTGAGTATTAGAATTTAAAGTTCTCTTTTCACTCACTTTCTGCACCTGCTTAGTTTTAAGTTCCAAGCTCATGTAATTATTTTAATTTTTTCAACAATTGTTTCTAGTGCTTCCCAGTAGCAGAAACCTTAGTTCCCAGTTTTTGTACTTCATGTTTCAGTTTTCATTTAAATGCAGTAATATATAACTTTTTCTAAAGAAGAATAAAACCTTTCAAAACACTTAGGTATTAATATTTTACCATCTAGAAACTGTCTTTTACATTCTAAGCCTTTAATCTTGCTGTGGAAGCTCGTGGTCATTTGGATAATTACGTGTCATAAAGACAAATTCATGTAATGTAAATTTTCGCAGAGTTGCTTTAGTACTGCAAACACTTTTAAATTTGCCTTTTTTCCCTCCTGAGCACTCACTACTGAGGTTTTTTAAACATGAATTCAGCACTTTGGAAATAAAAGAATATTGGGGTTTCTTAAAATGACTAGGAATAGTGTGGGTGTATTCCTTTGAGGTTTCCCACCAAACTAAGCAAAAAAATTTTGGTTGTGTTGATTGTAGCTATACCAGACTTGTCTCATCCCAGGAGGTTGAGTTGTTTCAAATTACTTGATATTCTCTAGTATATAAAAACCACATCAGGATGATGCCACAAGGAAAAAAAAACCCAACAAACATGGTGCTTTAGTTAATTTACTTTTAGTATTCAATAAATCGACACCAGTGCATGTTTGTTTAATTATGCCTTAAAAAAAAAGATAGCCCATCTAAAAAAAATGAAACTAGTCAGTGCTCTTTCATTGTGCCATCTAGTTAATTATCTATGGATTATTAGAAGTATAGGTCTCGGGATAGTCAGAAAACCATGTTTTGAAGGTGTGGAAGCTAGTTAGGAGTACACATGTGTGGGTGCATGGGTAAAAGCAAGAGCACATGTGTGTGTGAGAACACACATGTATTTTTAAAATGAGAGTTTCAGCAGGGGAAGAAATGATGGCCAAACTGCTGGAAATGTTGAGTAAGAAAAGGACAGATAAACATCTTTGATTGCCTGGTCTCACCCTCTAAACTTGTCCAGCTTTCTGCTGAACTTGACCTCCATCTTTGGAAATCCACTAGTATGGTGAATTCTAATGCAGCAACCTCCAGTCTACCCTTAGCTGGAACTCATTAAACTGCCTCTTATATTTGCTGCAGTGAGCTACCTCAAAAGGTATAAGTTGTGAGAGGCAAACCCCATGTTTAGCTAAGCATCTGGAGTTGTTTAGCAACTGCCTTGTCTAAGGTTTTAATGCCTAATGAAAGCTTGATTTTACTGCTTAGATCTTAAGAAGGAATATAGTTTAAATTCTGCTGCCTAAGTCTTTTGACCGAGTCTTAAATCAGTATTTTGTGAGCTTTCATGGGCATTAAGGATTGTGTGTATATGTGTATAAATCCATTATTGTTAGATAAATAGATTCCTTTTGTCATTTTTTTAGTGTAGAAAATTCGTAGACTATGTTGGTCAAGCCAAATTGAACTTTTAAATCCAGCTTTTCCAAAAGGATATTTCTTCTTTAAGTCCTAATGAGCACTGTCTTGAGTGGGCTAATAGAGAGGTCACATGTGTGTTGCAGATGAAGGCACACAATGTGTGACCTCCTCATAAAGAAAGACACCAAATTTAGACAGATTCAAGGATGTTTAAAGCAACACACATACACACACAATCTGAGGGTCAAAGAAAATCCCAGTCTTTCTTACTGTCAAATTTATAAGACAAAGCAGTACCCCAAAAGACGCGTTTGAAGTTATAGATTGCAGCACGTACCACCTGAACATGGGCAGTGTAAAACAGCAGCTAAAATCAAAACCACTTGGATTCTGGCTTAGCTTTCTCCAGACAAGTACTTAAAATAGCTTAAATAACAGGATGCAAGGGGAGGGAAAACATTTCCTTTTAAGGACATGCATTCTTGGTGTGATTCAAACTTCTGCAGGAACATGGCTGTGTAATAAGTTTATTTACTTTAAGGTTACTTGGGGAAGGGCGGTGCGGGAGTTAACTAGTATTTAAAATAATATTTGGTAAAAGGGAAAAATGTTTCCTTTAATACAAAATGCAGATTGAACCTACATGTATCAAGAGGGGGTCGGGGGAAGGACACTCCTTGTAACACTTGGTTCTTTTCTGATGAATTCAGTAGTCAGTATGAAAAATGGGCCTGTCTGGGGCAGCATTGGGAGCTGCTTAGTGATTTTTTTTTAAAGTATCATAATTTTCTTCTTTTTTAAAAAAAACAAACACTTGGTCAATTTACTCAAATTGAGCCCTTTACTTTCTGCCGGAATTGTATGCAGTGGTAAGGTAGAATTTCCTTTATCCAGCTTGTCCTTAATGTCCACCCATACTGACCATATTTTCTGAACCAAAAGTTTGAGATGTGCTGGCATTGAAACTGCTCTGTATAATATAGGCAGTATGGTAATTTATGTCTACTTTATCAGCTTGTTGGAAACTATGATGCTGGAACAGAACAGTCTTCAAAACAGAGTCCTTCCCACTCTATGCCAATGTATAGTTAATGAGGAAATGGCAAGTGAGCCAAAAAGGAGTTGCAGAATATTGGCAGCATGAATGAGAATATAAAGGACTGCCATCATGCCTGGTGGTTGTGATTTTAGTTTCCAGTTGTTAAAATGACTTTCAATCTAGGTCTGTGTATTTTGGATCAGTTTATTATTAACTTCTCATGTTTATGTCAAAACTCAGAAGAAGAGAAATTTACCATCAAACACACTAAACAGCTACATTCTAATTCCAATGCTTTGTTTTAAAATGGATATTTTAACCACAAATAAGGACATAGTCTTATGATTTAAAAAAAATTAAACTGTCTTTTTGAAAAGCCTTGCCTCATTATTCTTATTCTTTTTGCTTGTGAATAGCAAAAAATTATCCAAAATTCATTTGGGGTTATTTGGGAATCATTCATGTACCTCAGCTATTTTATTTTATACATGAGGATAACATGACTCAAAGACTATCATTTAGCCAGTTTTAAACAAAACTACTTTTCTCTAATATAGAAAATTCGATTGAATAGTCATCAGCATTTGTGTTTATTTTTTTAAATTGCAACAAGTTTACCAGGCATGGTGGCTCACACCTGTAAACCCAGCACTTTGGGAGGCCAAGGTGGGTGGATCACAAGATCAAGAGATCTAGACCATCCTGGTCAACATGGTGAAATCCCCTCTCTACTAAAAATACAAAAATTAGCTGGGCGTGGTGGTATGTGCCTGTAGTCCCAGCTACTCGGGAGGCTGAGGCAGAGGAATCGTTTGAACTTTCGAGGCAGAGGATGCTGTGAGCAGAGATAGTGCCGCTGTACCCCAGCCTGGGTGACCGAGCGAGACTCTGTCTCAAAAAAAAAAAAGGCAACCCGTTAGTCTTAGTACACGAAAAGTTATGAGCACCTGATGAGATGGAAGCCTTCTAAAATCCCATTAGGCTACCTTTTTTCTGACCTTCCAAACCACATTAGATCTTTGATAATGTTTAAGGATGTGTTTTTGGTTTTTTGACTGGGGGCTGGAAATAAAATTAGCATAAAACACTTTAAGAATAATTGCATGCTATTTTGTCTTTCAAGTACTTTTCCAGCTGGGTTGTTTTGTAAAATTAATTGCTAGCTGTGTTTTTAGGCTCCCTCTGCCTTCTTGTTTAAATTGAAATTGTGTTTTTCAAAATATATGATTTAAGAGCTCTAAGAAAGGCTTGATATAATTGATTCATGCTAACACTAAAATGCCATTGATCATAGGAAGTAGTGTAAGTTGAACTAACACCAGCTGCTAAAATATGGGAAAATGGCAGAATAGGTAAAACTTTTAGAAGAGGACACACATTCTTCTCATCCCAGTAAAGAAATAAAGAGGAAGAATAGGTATTGAAAGTGACTCAAAATTTTTACAAGTATTTTGTAGCCACAGTTTCAAGTAAGACCCAGGGGTTCCGTTTGATTCATTTCTGTATCCTTGGAATCTGCCCAGTGGTTGTCTACTCACATGGTAGGTATTTAATTTGACTGAAGTGTGACTCATACTTAAACAAGTGTGCATCCCCTTTCTCAACAAAGCCAAAGCAGGTTTCTACATTTGGAACAAAAGAGATCCTGACCAGGGAGCCATCACTGGTTATCCACTTGGGCCCGCCCTGATGGGTGTGTTCACTTAGAAAACCAAATTATAGATCTGAAGGCTGCTGGGTAGAGACAGGATTAGAACAAAGGGAATGAGATTGAATGTTATTGAAGAGATATTTCTGTCAAGATTTGGTTTCTCGATGAATTGCCATTCAGTCTTTGAGTGCTATTTCTGTATTTTTGTCACTGTTTAGTTTTGTTTTTAAAATGCCCGTCTAGGATGAGAGCATTCTTTCCTTGGTCAATTCTTGAGAATCAGTGATTCTACAAAAATAATTTTTTTCCATTGGTTTTTTTTTTGGGGGGGGGGGACGGAGTTTCACTCTTGTTACCCAGGCTGGAGTGCAATGGCCCGATCTCGGCTCACCGCAACCTCCGCCTCCTGGGTTCAGGCAATTCTCCTGCCTCAGCCTCCTGAGTAGCTGGGATTACAGGCACGCGTCACCATGCCCAGCTAATTTTTTGTATTTTTAGTAGAGACGGGGTTTCACCATGTTGACCAGGATGGTCTCGATCTCTTGACCTCGTGATCCACCCGCCTCGGCCTCCCAAAGTGCTGGGATTACAGGCTTGAGCCACCGCGCCCGGCTCCATTGGTTTTTTTTTGGAGGTGGTGTCTCTGCTGCCCAAGCTGGAGTGCAGTCGCACAATCTTGGCTCACTGCAACCCCTGCTTCCCAGGTTCAAGCAATTCTCCTGCCTCAGCCTCCTGAATAGCTGGGACTACATGCGCATACTGCCACGCCTGGCAATTTTTTTGTGTTTTTGGTAGAGACAGGGTTTCACTGTGTTGCCCAGGCTGGTATCAAACTCCTGACCTCAGGCAAGCCACCCGCCTCGGCCTCCCAAATTGCTAGGATTGCAGGAGTGAGCCAGAGCGCCTGGCCTTTTTTTTTTTTTTTTTTTGAGATGGGTGTCTTGCTCTGCCGCCCAGGCTGGAGTGCAGTGGTGCCATCTCAGCTCACTGCAAGCTCCGCCTCCCAGGTTCAAGCAATTCTCCTGCCTCAGCCTCCTGAATAGCTGGTATTACAAGTGTGTGCTATCACGCCTGGCTAATTTTTGTAATTTTAGTAGAGATGGAGTTTCACCATGTTGGTCAGGCTGGTCTCGAATTCCTGACCTCGTGATCTGCCCTCCCGCTTTGTAATCCCAAAGTGCTGGGATTACAGGCGTGAGCCACTGTGCCCGGCCTCCATTGCTTATTATATACAAAAGATTGTGCTAAGTATTGGGGTGGGAGATACAAAGATTTAAAAGAATCTTAATTGTGAGATTTGCAGCCTGATAAGGAAGTTTGTCATGTAATGACAAATTCTTATTCCTCCAATTTCCTTTAAAATTTTCTTGTCCTTTTCTAAAAGCATCCATTACTACTACCCTTACTTCGAAATGGAATTTCCAAACGTGGTTATCTTATGTTAGTTATGTTTTAGAGTGGCTACTTCCGGCATCTTTTAATCCCATCAGTGAACTGTCTTCTAATTAATGCTCAAGAGAGGTTATTTCAGGGAGGGTTCATGCAAATAGCAATTCTGCCTGTGACCCAAATTTCTGGAGTTTTTTATTTATTTTTTCTTTCTTTCTGAGACAGTGTCTAACTCTGGTGCTCAGGCTAGAGTGCAACGTTGCTCACTGCAGCGTCGAAATCCTGGGCTCAAGTGATCCTCCTGCCTCTGCCTCCCAAAGTGCTGGGATTACAGGCATGAGCCACCAGTCCCACTCACCAGACTTGTATTCTAATCTAATACAAATAGGCAGCCAGATAGACTTTCTGGGCCTTAGTCAGTTTCATATAGCTTTGAACCCGCTGTAGTTCTCCCATGTCTAATTTAAAACATCTCTACCTTCCACTTCTATTATACCACTGAGAATACAAAAAGAACAATACCTGTTATATGCCTATTATATACTCCAGTCTAAACTACAGTCAAGGCACAGTGGCTCATACCTGTAATCCCAACACTTTGGGAGGCCAAGGTGGCAGGATTTGAGGCCAGGAGTTTGAGTTTAACCTGGTTAATATAGTGAGACCCTGTCTCAACAAAAAGTTAGCTGGGCATAGTGGTGAGAGCCTGTAGTCTCAGCTACTCAGGAGGCTGACGTGGGAGAATTGCTTGAGGCCAGGATATCAGGGCTGCAGTGAGCTATGATTGTGCCACTGTACTCCAGCCTGGGCAACAGAATGAGACCCTGTCTCTAAAGATTTTTTTTTTTTTTTTTAATAAATTGGCTGAACTTGGTGACTCATGCCTGTAATCCTACCACTTTGGGAGGCCGAGGCAAGCAGATTGCCTGAGGCCAGGAATGCTAGACTAGCCTGGGCAACATGGTGAAACCCCGTCTTTACAAAAAAATGGAAAAAATTAGCCAGGCATGGTGGCACACACCCATAATGTCCTAGCTACTTGGGAAGCTAAGTTGAGAAGATCACCTGAGCCTGGGGAGGTTGAGGCTACAGTGAGCCAGAATTGGGCCACTGCACTTCAGCCTGGGCAACAAATTAATAGCCAAGTTGAGATAAGACACTGTCACATTATTCCCACTGTGTGTCTCTTCAAGCATGTATGCTGTGTTTCTTTCACTATGCCACACTTATCCTCTAGTACTGAGCTCCATTGTAATTTTACAAAGGAAATAGGAAGAACAGGTTGGTATATGCATGGGAGCAGGTGGATTTAAACCCAAGACTTTCATACAAGAGCCACTAAAATTTTGCCACAGTGCCATGGGGATTACTTTGTTCTTTTAGCAACTGCAGACATTATTGATGAATTGATTTCTATGTAGAAACACTTTACATGTAGAAATAGAGTTTGATGTATGACCTTTTATAAATCCAAAGAAAAGAAAGTGAATATATGCCTTAGGGAAATTAAATGCTTTACCTCAGAGGAAATCTAAGTGATTTTCACACTAAGTATTGAGTGGTTTGTTATTGATGTTTTAAAAGTACAGATATGTTGATTAGCTAGGCATGATGGTGCCCACCTTTGGTCTCAGCCATGCGGGGGATCTGAGGCAGGACAATTGCTTGAGCGCAGGAGGTTGAGGCTGCGGTGAGCCATGCTCGTACCACTCCAGCCTGGGCAACAGAGACCCTGTCTCAAAAAAATATAAAAGTAAAAATAAAAGTACAGATGTTTTAATTCATAGATTTAAAATGTAGTAATCAATGTTTAAGAAAATTTGATACTTAAAATAGACTGCATTAAAACTAAACATAGAATTTCATCAGCATTCAAGGTGTTGGCAAGATGGTTCCATACAGTATATTTAATATTTTAATTTAATTTAATTTTTAATCCCCCAGAGCATTCCTGCAAATTGCAATTTTAGTAATTGACCAAAAATTTGCTCATGTGAATTATACTTAGATCACACTTAGAAAGAAATTTCAATGTATTCCATGAAATATATTGGTCTAGCAGAACTTACATGATCAGCTAGCTTCCTGATCTTATCTCTCATTTTCTCCCTTGTTCACTCTACCCAAATCATATTGGATCTTTACTTTTCCCAAAACACACCAGACACACTGCAGCATCACTGACTTTGCATTTGCTATTCTCTACCCGAAATCTCTTGCCCCAGATAGCCATATGATTTGCTTACCTTACCTCAGGCAAGTCTTCATTCAAATATAACCTCACCAAAGTGGCCTTTGGTAGCACCACCACCATCCTGCCCCCTAATATCTCTATAATCTAGGTTTACTCAACTTCAGCACAATTGACATTTTGAGCTGCATAACTCTGTGTTGTACATACGGAGGAGGGGTCATGTCCACTGTAGGATATTTGGAAGAATCCTCAGCCTCTACCCACAGTATGCCAGGTGCTTCCTCTCCCAGCCCAACACCCTTCTCCCATTATGGCAATCAAAAATGTCCCCTGGGCGCAAATTAGCCCCAGTCTAACCCCTTATAATGCTTTTTTCTTTTTCTTTTTAAGATGAAGTCTTTCTCTGTCACCCAGACTGCTGTGCAGTGGTGCAATCGTGGCCCAGGTTCAAGTGATTCTCCTGCCACAGCCTCCCGAGTAGGTGGGACTACAGGCAGCTGCCACCACACCCAGTTAATTTTTGTATTTTTAGTAAAGACAGGGTTTTGCCACGAGGGCTAGGCTGGTCTCAAACTCCTGACCTCAAGTGATCCGCCTGCCTCGGCCACCGAAAGTGCTGGGATTATAGGTGTGAGCCACCATGCCCAGCCTGCTTTATTTTTTTATAACATTTATATTGTTAAATTATATTACATTTTATAGTCATACCTCATGTTATATGTCATTAGAATGTGAGCTCCTTGAGAGAAAAACTTTCTTTTGTTGGCTGTGATATTCCCAGTATCAAGATCAATACCTTGTACAGAGTTTTTAAGTAATGTGTCAAACAGATTAACTATTCACAGTACATTTTCTTTTCTTTTCTTTTCTTTTTTTTTTTTTTTTTTTTTGAGATGGAGTTTCACTTTTGTCACGCAGGCTGGAGTATAATGGTGTGATCTTGGCTCACTGCAACCTCTGACTCCTAGGTTCAAGCAATTCTCCTTCCTCCGCCTCCTAAGTAGCTGAGATTACAGGTGCCTGCCACCACACCAGCTAATTTTTTGTATTTTTATTAGAAACGGGGTTTTACCACGTTGACCAAACTGGTGTCGTGACTTCAGGTGGGGTGACCTCAGGTGATCCGCCCTCCTTGGCCTCCCAAAGTGCTTGGATTACAGGCATGAGCCACAGTGCCTGGCCACAATACATTTTCTTAAACAGTGCTAAGGTCATCTTGAGTCATTTCTCTATTCAGGTTGTTTCCTTCTAGTATAATTAAATTTACATATGAAAATCAGTGGGACCAAAGGAATAAAAGGCATTATGAACAGAAGATATTTGAAATTACTTGTGAACATCAAACTTTATCCACAAAATAATGTACTCAAGTGGTTACAACCCTCAGGACATTAGCCGTTTTCTAAATCAATTAACTTTTGGTGATTGATCAGGTGTTTTTTCTATTTTTAAAAGTTTAAGAATAAACTTCATTTAATCAGCACTTTGAGACATACTCTGAGAAACTTCAGTAGTACAAAAATTAAAAGGTTTTTATAGAGTCATGTTAAACATCTGCGTTCCTCAGTAGTACATTGATTTTTATAAACTATGTTTGTCTTATATTAAGGTTTGTTTACATTAACACTTAAAATAATGGGCACTGAAGGTGATTCCTTAATTTCAGGTGTACATTGAAACAGATTCAGCATTAAATTCATAAAACTTCTGTTAGAGCAATGGAAGAATAAGAAACACAAAACTCCGGGCCAGGCGTGGTGGCTCACGCCTGTAATCCAAGCACTTTGGAGGCCAAGGTGGGCAGATCACCTGAGGTCGGGAGTTCAAGACCAGCCTGACCAACATGGTGAAACCCCATCTTTAAAAATAAAAAATAAATAAATAAAATAAATAAGAAACAGAAAACTCCTGTAGTTACAGTAGAAATTATTCTATACCATACAAGTGTTTTGTAGGTTTATGATCTATTAATTCTTTTTTTAAAAATCCTGGCCAGGCGCGGTGGCTCACGCCTGTAATCCCAGCACTTTGGGAGGCCGAGGTGGGCGGATCACGAGGTCAGGAGTTCAAGACCATCCTGGCCAACCTGGTGAAACCCCATCTCTACGAAAAACACACAAAAAAAATTGGCCAGGTGTGGTGGCTCACACCTGTAATCTCAGCACTGCGGCATGATGGCAGGTGCCTGGAATCCCAGCTACTCAGGAGGCTGAGGCAGGAGAATTGCTTGGACCCAGGAGGGGAGGTTGCAGTGAACTGAGATCTCACTTCTGCAGTCCAGCTGAGACTCTGTCTCCGAAAAATAAAAAATGAAAATAAAATTAAAATAAACTCATCTATAAAAAAATCCTATTAGTTCCAAGTTAATAATAATTGTATTAACCAACTATGCTTTCTTGAACTTAGGGATGCTCTTATCAAGTAAATCTACTTAGGCATTGCTTAAATCACAGGATACATGATGTAAAACCTTGCTTTTTCCATTAAAATGTCAATTTCCCTTTCAAACAACCTCATTTCCACACAGTAAGAAAACATTTTATTTAGGTGAGCTTATGAACTGAGCCTCAAATGAAGGGAAATACTCTTAATAAATTAATTTGCATCTCTCAATTTTTTTTTCCTCTTTTGCTTGTTTTCCTTTTTTACAAAGATCTCAACAGCAACGGATTCATTTGTGACTATGAACTTCATGAACTTTTCAAGGAAGCTAATATGCCATTACCAGGATATAAAGTGAGAGAAATTATTCAGAAACTCATGCTGGATGGTGACAGGAATAAAGATGGGAAAATAAGTTTTGATGAATTTGTTTATGTAAGTATGTGAAAATTCATGATTATTAGATGTAATAGATACTCCTTTGTCTAGTGGGATGTTATAGTATTAAGTACTATTAAGTTCCTAAATATTAGTACTGTTATAACTAATAACATTTCTGTCATCCTCCCCACTAAATTTACTTCTTTTAGCCACTAGAATAGCTTAACAAATGAATTGAGAAAAAGAACACTGCAGAAAGAAAGATGTAACACGATGCTCCTTGTATAAGGTGAACAGTCTCCTTTCATGGCATCATTAAAGGGCAGTTATCGAAGTGCTAAGTGACATCTTTGAAGTGTTTTCTCTCCCATGGTGAACAGTGTACGCCAAAATTTTAATGATACACCCTGACTCACAGTCTCGGAAGCTTCCTGAGCTGAAATTTCTGATTAAAAAGTTGTTTTCTACTCTTGTGGTAGGGGTATTTAACTGAATCATTTTCTCTAGGATGATAATTTTGATAATTAAAAGTTGGAAGCGTATCTTTTTAGTCCATTGGAAGAGGCATTTAAAATGTTTGCTTTCTTCTCTAGTTTCATCAAATATTCTTCAAGGTTAGGGGCTGAGTTTTTGATTCCTTCACCCACCCCCCACCCGCCTACCCCCGCCGCTACTCCCAGCACTTAGTCTGGTGTTCTGTACTCAGTGCCTGGAAAATGTATACTTGGCACGTGGTTCTCCAATGCCTACCACTATTGGCTGCTAGCAAGTGAGGTCTAGATTTTTTAGACTTATGCCATTTTCAGCCTGTATTTATTGACAGTGTATTTGAGATACACGTTAAAAATAGCTGGCCGTAACTCCAGCACTTTGGTAGGCTGAGGCAGGAAGGGTCTCTTGAGGCCAGGCTTTCAAGACCAACTTGGGCAAGATAGGGAGACCTTGTCAGCTTAGGAAACTTAGAAAGACCCCATCTATGCAAAAAATTTTAAAAATTAGCCAAGCATGGTAGCTCGAGCCTATAGTCCCAGCTACTCAGAAGGCTGAGACAGGAGGATTGCTTGAACCCAGTAGCTTGAGGCTGCAGTGAGCTATGATAGCACCACTGCCCTCCAGTCTGGGTGACAGAGCAAGACCCTGTCTCTAAATTAATAAATTAATTAATTTAAAAAATAAAAGAATAGCTGTCACTTCTTCCCTTAATTAATGATACCCTTAAGATTTTATTGGTGTATTTATTATTAATTTAAGGCTGAGTTTGACTAGATCTTAACTAGGAATTCCTTTCAGTATATCACAAACTAGTTATCAGTGCGTATTATTTATCACAAATGTCCTAGCACTTTTATCCTCCTTTTTCAGGGTTTATTTTACCCCAAGACAACTGAAACAATAACATTATACTCCCATCAGTAACTGTGGCTCACCATAGCAAGTGAAATTTTGAAATGTTGTCTCCAGTTAGAATTAACACCTTTAGAACACTGCAGTAGTTCAAGAAGCAAATTGACCAAGTAATGATGCCTACTGAGCTGACAGCATTTTGTGATTGTTTTTAAAATGCAGACCTGTTGGCCGGGCTCAGTGGCTCACGCCTGTAATCCCAGCACTTTGGGAGGCCAAGGTTGGTGGATCACAAGGTCAGGATATCGAGACCATCCTGGCCAACGTGGTGAAACCCTGTCTCTACTAAAAATACAAAAATTAGCTGGGCGTGCTGGTGGTGCATGCCTGTAATCCCAGCTACTTGGGAAGCTGAAGCAGGAGGATCACATGAACCCAGACGGAAGAGATTGCAGTGAGCCAAGATCACAGCACTGCACTCCAGCCTGGCAACGGAGCAAGATTCCGTCTTTAAAAAAAAAAAAAAAAAAAAAAGCATACTTGTATCATAATTATGATATAGTTATTGCCATTTTCTTTTGAAATACTGATTTCCTCCCACCATTTTTTTTGTCTCCAGTTATGGCCAAAACCTTTTGTTTTGAATTCTGTGTTCAATAGTAAGTTGCAGTTTGTTTGCAATTTGAGCACTTGCATGTTTTCTGATGTATCACTTGCCCCGCTTTTAACTGCATGTTTAATTGTGAATTTAAAGTAGTTCAGAGCAGCAGTTAACTATGATTGGCTGTTTTTGATAAAATTTATTGCTCAGAATTTTTTAATCTACTAGAAAGAACAGACCTAAATCATTAGGATTTGCAGTGTGTCATTATTATTAAGGACAAAATTATGAAAGTGTCTTTGAAAATTATCTTGGGGAAATTGTTAATTTTGTAGATTTTGAAATGTAATTTCTACACAGCTATTTGGCTTTTAAGGGAGGAGGTGTGATTACCTTAGTATATTCTTCAAAAGTAAAGACCATGCACAATAATTTTGGCAACACCAGGGCTTTAAAAAAACAACATTCATGAGGACATTTTAGGTTAGAATATACATTTTAGAATCAGAAGAAATCATTATGTTTACATTCCTACACTTTTCAAATGAAAAGAAACAAATAAACTTGGGTTTCTGAAAAAGGAAGCGACTTGCCCAACGTTACACAGAGGACTACTGGCTTTTTCCAAGCACCTTCCTGCTATTCAAGAAATTTGAAATATCAACAACAGTAAAGTAACCTGCCTGAAGTTTCAGATCCTACTGTTATGACTGTATTAACCAAATGTCTGTCCACACCCATCTGCCTTATCATCAATGAAACATCTTACAAATTGTCAGGCAAAATATGGGTAAAGCTTAGTTATCCAAGAAACAGAGAGCATTTTATTCCTGTCAGATATTAGCATAAGGAAATAAAAATGTTCTTGCTTGTTGTGTTTTTGCTTTTTCTTTGAACTGTTGCTTGAGGGGTGTTAATTGCAAACCAAGCTACAAACAAAAACAGTTTATGTTACTTTCAGAGAAAAGTGTGTGTGTGCGTGTGTGTGTGTATGGCAAAAAACAGTCCCAGAATTATATGTATGTAAACTTTAAAGGTGAATATTGGCTGGGCGTGGTGGCTCATGCCTGTAATCGCAGCATTTTGGGAGGCTGAGGTCAGGCATTTAAGACCAACATGACCAACATGTAGAAACCACGTCTCTACTAAAAATACAAAGTTAGCCAGATATGGTGGTGAATGCCTGTAATCCCAGCTACCCTGGTGGCTCAGGCAGGAGAATTGTTTGAGCATGGGAGGCGGAGATTGTGGTGAGCCAAGATTGTGCCATTGCACTCCAGTCTGGGCAACAAGAGTGAAACTCCATCTCAAAAAAAAAAAAAAGTGAAAATTAAATTTAATACCCTGCTTTTTAAAATTCTAAATGCTTCAAAACTAAAATACTGGATTTTTTTTGAAAGAAAATTTGTATTAATAATTTTTATTTACAGAAAACTCAACAGTGTACATTTAACCCAGTTTAGTGGCAAGTTCTTTAGCCTTTGCCTTTTCAAGCTTGGCGATGCGAGCCACAGACTTGGGACCCAGGACATTGCCTCCCCAGTGACGGCGGATCTCCTCGTATCTATCGTTGTAATTGGTCCTAATAGCTTCCACCAGCTTAGCCAAAGCGCCTTTGTCTTCCGAGTTAACCTGTGTGAAGGCGACAGTGGTGCAGGTCTTCCTATGGACTTGACATCCCAGTCTTGCTTAACCCCTTAATAATGCAGTGAGGGACCCCGATTTTATGACGCAGGGCAGGCAAGAATACAGCCAGCTCGATGGGATCCACGTCATGTGCAATTACCACCAGCTGAGCTTTCTTGTTCTCCACCAAGGTGGTGACAGTATTAACTCCTGCTTGAAGGACAGGTGGTCTCTTAGTGGGGACGTCCCCTTTGCCAGCAGCTTTCTTCTCAGCCTGGGCCAACAGCCTCTACTTCTGTTTTTGCTTTGTCTCTGGTCTGTACTTGTGGGCCAGGTTAAGTAACTGAGTAGCTGTTTGACAGTCCAGTGCCTGGGTGAACTGGTTAATTGCAGGAGGCACTTTCAGCCGCTTATAGAAGATAACTCTCTTCCACTGCAACCTGACATAGCGGGGCCACTTCACAAAGAGGGTGAGGTCTCTTTTGGGCTGGATGTCCGGTCCAATGCCAAAATTCTTAGGCGTTTTCTCAAATGGGATTCATAACTTTCTTGGCCTCCTGCTTCTTCACGACAGCAGGGGCCGGAGCTACCTTCTTCCCCTTGGCCTTCTTTCCTTTCTGCATTTTGGGCAGCGAGAGGAGAGCTAAAATACTGGATTTTTATGCTTACAGGATAATAGGACTTTTTTTCTTTGATTGTTAAGGAATATTATGGCACTTTAAGCAGAGCAGTTAGCTGCTCAGAGCAGTCCTGGACATATAGTAAATGCTATATAGGTGTTGTTGGGGTAGATATTTCTTTAAAAAAAGTGATGTTTTTCAAATATTACTAAGTTTAGGCCTATAAGACATTCCCAGAAAATGGAAAAATTCAAACCTGCTTCTTTGGAAACATTTTGGAAATAAGCCCCAAACACTGGAAGCCAGCGAATTCTTTTTAAGCAATTCTTTCTGCAATCTTTCTTTCTTAAGTCATATGCCTTTGGATTGTTTTGATTTGGCCACTTGTCCTGTGTTGAGCTAACTCTGGGGTCAAAAGAAGTTAGCTGGTTGCTGAGCATCTTTGAGAGAAAGGCGGTGAAACTTAATAAAAGAATAGAAAATATATATAATCCGTAAAGGAGACTGAAAAAGATGTATAGAGCAACAGTGGATAGAACAACAGTGGATATTGCTTCCTGAAAAAAGTACAGCAGGAATTAGCTCACAGATGATAAAGCAAGTCTTTCCTTGTGGAGGGAAAACAGCACAAAACAGTGAGCTCATTAGTATCACAACAGGCAGCTTTGAAAAGATTCATTGAGAAGACTCCAGCACAGTAGTCAGTCCTGTGCTATCTCTGATTTCAGAGATTCCTTGTTAAGCCAAAGCTTGTACTCAAATAGTTTTATCATCGACTTAAGCAATTTCTTTATGAAAGTAGAAAGTAAAATGCAAATTCTTGTGTAGTGAATCAATATCATAGACATATAAATCTTCAGTTCTTTCTTACAATTTTTACTTTTTTTTTTTTTTTTGAGACGGAGTTTTACTCTTGTTGCCCAGGCTGGAGTGCAGTGGCGTGATCTCAGCTCACCACAGCCTCCACCTCCCAGGTTCAAGGGATTCTGCTGCCTCAGCCTCCCCAGTAGCAGGGATTACAGGCATGCACCACCAAGCCCAGCTAATTTTGTATTTTTAGTAGAGATAGGGTTTCTCCATGTTGGTCAGGCTGATCTCGAACTCTCAACCTCGGGTGATCTGCCCGCCTCGCCCTCCCCAAGTGCTGGGATTACAGGCATGAGCCACCATGCCTCACCCATTTTTACTTTTTTTTTTTTTTTGAGACGGAGTTTTGATCTTGTTGCCCAGTCTAGAGTGCAATGGCGCGATCCTGGCTCACCACAACCTCCGCCTCCCAGATTTAAGCGATTCTCCTGCCTCAGCCTCCCTAGTAGTTGGGATTACAGGCATATATATGCCACTGTGTCCAGCTAATTTTATATTTTTAGTAGAGATGGGGTTTCTCCGTGTTGGTCAGGCTGATCTTGAACTCCCAACCTCAGGTGATCTGCCGCCTCAGCCTCCCAAAGTGCTGAGATTACAGGCTTGGGCCACCACGCCTAGCCCATTTTTACTTTTTTAAATCCAAGGAATAAAGGAAAATACTATGAAACTAAAATTTTAAGCTTAGCTGGAATAATTTATTTTAAACAATTTAGAAAATGAAGGTCATATAACTTTTGCAAGACCGATGAAAATTAATAATTACAATTTTGCATTTCATTGTCAAGTATAAGAAGGAGTTTTACTGGAGCTACAGAAGTAATTGCATTAGGATATATAGCAGAGATAGTCTATTTTTTTTTTTTTTTTTTTTTGAGACAGGCTGTTATTGCCCAGGCTGAAGTGCAGTGACACCATCTCAGCTCACTGCAACCACCACCTCCCAGGTTCAAGCAGTTCTCATACCTCAGCCTACCAAGTAGCTGGGGTTACAGGCACGCACCACCATGCCCGGCTAATTTTTGTATTTTTAGTGGAGACAGGGTTTCATCAAGTTGGCCAGGGCTAGTCTTAAACTCCTGACTGCAAGTGATCCACCCACCTCGGCCTCCCAGAGTGCTGGGATTACAGGTGCGAGCCACCACACCGAGCCTACTTTTCTATTTCTAGTTATTAGTTCCAATTTCCAGACATTCTTTTTTGTGTTTTTATTTTATTTTTTGGAGACGGAGTCTCACCCTGTTGCCCAGGCTGGAGTGCAGTGGCGTGATCTTGGCTCACTGCAACTGCCGCCTCCCAGGTTCAAGTGATTCTCCTGCCTCAGCCACCTGAATAGCTGGGATTACAGGCGCATGCCACCATGCCTGCTAATTTTCGTATTTTTAATAGAGATGGGGTTTCACCGTATTGGTCAGGCTGGTCTTGAACTCCTGATCTCGTAATCCACCCACCTTGGCCTCCCAAAGTGCTGGGATTACAGGTGTGAGCCACCACACGCAGCCGACATTCTCTTTTTAAAATATGAATTAATCCTCTTTTCTATGACGTAAACAAATTTGGATTTATTTATTTATTTTAAAGGATAAATTTGCATTTTTCTTTTTTTTTTTTTTTTTTTTTTTTAAAGACGGGGCTTCACCATGTTGGTCAGGCTGGTCTTGAACTCCCAACCTCAGGTGATCCGCCCGCCTTGGCCTCCAAAGTGCTTGAATTACAGGCGTGAGCCACCACGCCCGGCCCTGGATTTATTTTTTAGCTGAAATCATGATCATTCAAACAACCTAATTCTTAAAAGTAAATGATCCTTGAAGCATAAGCACTTGTAATAAGAAATATAACTTTACATATCTCATTCTGAAGCTGTAACATTTTTGTCATTGCAAGGACTTGTGGTATGTTAGGCATGAAGAAATGCACACCTTTCAGATTTTAACTTATTAGACAATGTTTCACTAAATGAAGTAGAGTTCAGAAAGAAGTAGACTAGTGACTATTGTCTTTTCACTGAGCAGGTGCATTATTATCAAAAGGAGAGCTATGGGATCAAAATGCTTCACAGTTAAGGCACAGTTGGACTAAAAATTCAGATTGTAAATAAAAATAATTTTAATGATTTGAAAACTACCTGGAGTGTGTGCATCAGCTCTACACTGTTAATACTTAGTGAGAGTCAATATAATGGCCATAAAGCAGGAAGGGTGACTTCATTGGTTGTATGTAGTATTTAGAGTAGTCAGTGTGTACATGTGTCTGCATATATATACAAACATAAACACATACAGACATTTATTCTAAAATTCTACCTCCAAAATTACCGGTATACCTAGCACAGAATCGCAGCTATGGAAATACTTGAGTAAGTTTTGGTTTGTAAAACTTAACTGCTTACTAACTAGTCTCCCAGACAAAATTGTATTTTTAAGTCCAAAGAAAGGATTTAAGAAAGATAACAGGAAAAGATGACTTTGTAAGAGGGCCACTGACAACACATACAGCAACTTTTCTACCAGTTCCAAAAAGTCACTTTCTCTAGATGGATTAATCACAGAGGTGCCCTCCTGGAAAGACGAAATGTAACAAGGCACTCCTCCTTTCAGCCTGACACAGTCCTGTGCAAGACACAAGGCTTGGTTAGTATAGCTTGGGCTGCATTTCTGCTTCTGCTTGTGCCTGCTCTGACACATGCAACCTGAACTGCTAAGTATATTGTGACCCTGTTCTATGAACCACAGACATAGGCTACATCTTCCTGAGATGTGTGTGTGAATACATATTTGTCAAGAATGTTAAAGGTCTTTGAATTGCATTTGTTCAGCAACTTTTCCATGAAGTCTTCAGTTTTCTTTCAATGAATTCATTTAAATGAGGTTCTAAACACCATTTAAAGAAAGTTTCTACATCTTGCTTCTGTTTTACTGGCTTTGACTAATTTAGCCATGCACATTGGTGAATCAGGAACACATTTGGAATTAGGTAAATTCCAATACCTCAGAAAAATATAGACCTTTAGAACGTCCAATCAGATGGTTACACAGTACTAGGATGTGAAACTTACTTTGTTATAACTTGCCTTTGTACAGTTAGAATGTTCCTTTGTTATAACTTGCTTTTGTACAATTAGAATGTTCCTTACTGGGAAGAGAAGCTGTACTTCATAAATGCCACAATAAGACAATCTATGAAAAGCCTCTTTTCGGTGTTTATTCTTGACAGTCATCTATTACTACCAGCTTAACGCATTTTTAAACATATTATTCTGTAACTTTTGATTTAATGAATTCTTAATGAGCTACCTCATTATACTGTAAAATCGTTTTTTGGTTAAATTATAAAATTTTATCATTCTTTGCATTAAGAATTTTGATTAAAGAGGGAGGATTATTCAATGTTTTCTCTCCAGGAAAAGAACAAAGCCTTCCTTGTTTGTAGAAAATTAACAGATTTACCTGTGCCTTTGAATCACATTAGTTTTTGGCTTAAAGTGGATTCAATGCATGTAGCACTTAATGTTTTTGACAAGGGTGTACAATTGACATTCTGGTGCTTCATTTTCAGCAGTAGTATTGTAGTACTTGTTTAGCACTTCAAAAACTCAAGCCAAATTTTTTATATCTTTTAACATCAGCTATGGAAAAATGTAAGTGATGAAGATATACAAGAATATGAATACGCTTATTGTGCCTAATTTGAAATTAATTGTGAATCAACAAAATTACTTTAATTAATAGATTTTTCAAGAGGTAAAAAGTAGCGATATTGCCAAGACCTTCCGCAAAGCCATCAACAGGAAAGAAGGTATTTGTGCTCTGGGTGGAACTTCAGAGTTGTCCAGCGAAGGAACACAGCATTCTTACTCAGGTAATCATTTCATAGGCATTATTAGGTTAATACAATGTGCTAGGTGGGATGGATGCTGTAATGTCAAGGAAGGGCTCTAGAAAATCATTACCTCCTAATTAAGAATACAATAGAAGTCCTTTGCGACCTGTATTTAGGCTTGAAACTAATACTTGTCATAAAGGTATTGTATTTATTGTATGGCTTTATTAGCTTGCAAGAGACAGGATACAATCCATGTAATGATAGGCTTTACTATAGTGAATTGTACAGTAAGATAAGTGTCTGAGGACCAGTTAATGTGTTCTATTCTTTTTCTTAATTTTGTAATTCCTGATAACCACTGTGCTGCATCCAAGTGTCTGGGTTTCCACACAGAATAACCACACGTTTCTGACACATTAACTTTCAGCACTATTAGGCTTTGCAGTCAAATCGTTAACTTAGAGCATGAACTAATGTCTTGCTTGTTATTTAACATAATTTTAGAGGAAGAAAAATATGCTTTTGTTAACTGGATAAACAAAGCTTTGGAAAATGATCCTGATTGCAGACACGTTATACCAATGAACCCAAACACTGATGACCTGTTCAAAGCCGTTGGTGATGGAATTGTGCTTTGGTAAGATGTTAGCTTGTTTTATATCCAGATATCCAAAAATAGCCTTCCATATAATTGATATATTTGCTTCTGCATGCTTGACAGTTTCACCTCAGGAAGTAATTAGAATAGAAAATTATCCAGGTTCTGCCTTTTTCGCTTAATTTCTAGGTCTGTCCATGAATCTAAAATTCAGTCATAGATCGACAACCTCTTTATAGGGGAGCTCTCAGCCTCCATTTTCATCTCATCACCGAGCCAACAGAACATTATGACTCTGTTGAACTTAAGTATGTCAGTGTCTGTTTATTCTAAAGTACCACAGCTTCCAAAAGAAAAAAAGAGGCTACTCTTCAGTTCTCACTCTCCAATGACCTATTTCCAAAAAATGCTTTTGTCACTGCTGCCACCCCACAGCCAATAGCATCTTAGCAGACATAATACAAGATTATCAACACTGTCAGTCGGTGTTCCAATTTATAGAGGCAGTGTCACACAGTTGTTAATACCATGCTCCATTATCAGTCTAACTGAGTTTATATTCAGTCCTGCCACTCTGAAGTGGTACAACTATGATCATGTCACTCAACCCCTTTGCATTTCAGTTTCTATCTATTATGATCTCCACATTATTATACTTACCTCACAGGGCTGTTGTGAGCATTAAGTAAATTACTACATACAGAGTGCTTAGGGTAGTGCAATTGATATATTTCACATGACAGTATATATTATAGGATATAAAATTCTTCTTTTTGCAATAGATTCATTTTGGTTGTTTGAAAAGCTGATTTTTGAAATGTGAGATAGGCTGGGCATGGTGGCTCATGGCTGTAATCCCAGCCCTTTGGGAGGCTGAGGCAGCAACATTGCTGGAGGCCAGGAGTTCAGATCCGGCCTGGGAAACATAAACAAGACCCCTATCTCTACAAAAAAATTAAAAATTAACCGGGCATGGGACTGCACGCCTGTAGTCCCAGCTACTTGGGAGACTGAGGTTGGAGGATCACTTGAGCCCAGGAGTAGTACAAGGTGGCAGTGAGCTATGCTTTATACCACTGAACTCCAGCCTGGGTAACCCTGTCTATCTAAAAAATAAATAAATACACACACACACACACACACACACACACACACACACACAGACTTTCTTTGTGTTCCGTTTATAGGCAGTGAATAATTTCCCATGTGTGTGTTTCGTTTTTGTTTTTTCAGACGGAGTCTCGCTCTGTTGCCCAGGCTGGAGTGCAGTGTCATGACCTCAGCACACTGCAGCCTCCACCTCCCGGGTTCAAGCATTCTTATGCCTCAACCTCCCAAGTAGCTGGGATTCCAGGCTCTCACCACTTCACCCAGCTAATTTTTATATTTTTAGTAGAGACAGGGTTTCACCATGTTGGCCAGGCTGATCTCGAACTCCTGGCCTCAAGTGATCTGCCCACCTCAGCCTCCCAAAGTGTTGGGATAACAGGCATGAGCCACCTTGCCCAGCCTCCCATGCATTTTTTTTCTTTCTTTTTTTTTTTTTTTTGAGACAGAGTCTCACTCTGTCACCCCAGCTGGAGTTCAGTGGCTCAATCTTGGCTAACTACAACCTCCGCCTCCTGAGTTCAAGCAATTCTCTGCTTCAATTTCCCGAGTAGCTGGGATTATAGGCACCTGCCACCATGCCTGACGAATTTCTGTATTTTTAGTAGAGACAGGGTTTCACCATCTTGGCCAGGCTGGTCTTGAACTCCTGACGTCATGATCCGCCTGCCTCAACCTCCCAAAGTGCTCTGATTACAGGCATGAGCTATCGCACCTGGACCCATTCATTTTGATATAGAGAGAAGACTGGAAGTTTCTCTCTCTGGGGGCTCACCCTGCAGAACTCAAAAATTATATAAATTATAAAAATAATAAGAGATAATCATATTGAACTATTTAAGATTTAAATTTTGCATGGAAAGAAGCATGGCTTTCTCTATGTAGAATAAAATTTATTAGGGCAGTATTATGAACATCTAATATGTTAGAGCCAGGTGCAGTGGCTCACACCTGTAATCCCAGGTACTTAGAGGCTGAGGTTGGAGGATCCCTTGAGCCCAGGAGTTCAAGGCTGCAGTGATTTGAGCTATAATTGTGCCTCTGTACTGCAGCCCAGGCAACACAGTTAGACCCTGCCTCTAAAAAATAATAAAATAAAAAATATTGAAGTCTAAATCTAGATTTTACAAAATGAGATTTTTCCTAATGAGTCACAGACTATAGCCTACCTAATCTTTCTCTCACCACTATACTGCCCGCACCAAATACAGTGTCTGGCTCATTGTTGAGGCACTCAGTAAACATTTGGTGAATGAAAGAATCTCAGGCTCAACTAATTTTACTGTTTTGTGGAAAAGACTCATTTTCACTGCAGGATTTTATCTGTCTTTAAAATATATTCAATAAAGTTGACCTCTCCTTTTTTTTTTTTTTTTTTTTACTCACTGATCGCTGTTAGAGACAGGGTCTTGCTCTGTCACCCAGGCTGCAGTGCAGTGATTCAATCATGGCTCACTGCCACCTCGACCTCTTGGGCTCAATCAATCCTCCCACTTCAGCCTTTCAAGTAGCTAGGACTACAGGGATCCACCACTTTGCCTATCTAATTTTTTTTTATATTTTTTATTTTTTGCAGAGATGGGGTCTGGGGTTTCACCATCTTGTCCACAAGGCTAGTCTTGAACTTTTGAGCTCAAGTAATCTGCCTGCCTTAGCCTCCCAAAGTACTAGGATTATAGGCGTTAGCCACAGTGTACCTGGCCCAAGTTTTGTTTTCAATATCCAAGTTATTTTCATAAAAGAATGAGAAAAACAAAAATAAAAATTAAATGATAAAGCCTGTTCTAATCCTCTGCTCAGAGATGCCCGCTACTATACACATATTTTGGTCTTTTTTTGTTTTGTTTTTTTGGGGTGTTTTCCTTTGTTTTGTTTTTTTGTTTTTTTTGGTTTTTGGGTTTTGGTTTGTTTGTTTTTTTGAGACAGAGTCCTGCTGTATCCTGTATTGCCCAGGATTAAGTACAGTGGCATGACCTCCACTCACTCCAACCTCCACCTCCTGGGTTCAAGCAATTCTTCTGCCTCAGCCTCCTGAGTAGCTGGGATTACAGGCACGCGCGACCACACTGTGCTAATTTTTGTGTTTTTAGTAGAGACAGGGTTTTGCCATGTTAGCCAGGCTGCTTTCCAACTCCTGACCTCAGGTGATTGCCTGCCTTGGCCTCCCAAAGTGCTGGGATTACAGGCACGAGCCACTATAGCTGGCCAGAGTTTCTTTGTTTGTTTTGTTTTTTTCTTTTTGAGACAGGGTCTCACTTGTTGCCCATGCTGGAGTGTAATGGTGTGATCGTAGCTTACTGTAACCTTGAACTCCTGGGCTCAAGCTATCCTCTTGCCTCAGCCTCCTGAGTAACTAGTACTAGAGGCACATGCCACCATGCCCAGCTAATTTTTTAATCTTTTTTTATGGTGACAGGGTCTCGTATTGCCCAGGCTAGTCTGGAACTTCTGGCCTCAAGCAGTCCTCCCGCCTCAACCTCCCAAAGTGCTGGGATTATAGGCATGAGCCATCACATCAGGCCTGGTCTTTTTTTTTTTTTAATCTTTATTTTCCATTTGGGTAGTTTATTATGATCAACATGATAAAAGTCATCTATTTGCATTTTTAGAGTACGTAAAAAAGATGTTTAGTAAGCTTTAAAATATTTGTAAGTATTTATAGACACTTAATAAAAGTAAATCAACTTTTTTTTTCATTTTTTGTTTCAGTAAAATGATTAACCTTTCAGTTCCTGATACCATTGACGAAAGAGCAATCAACAAGAAGAAACTTACGCCCTTCATCATTCAGGTATGCATTGTTCTCCCCTCCCTTTAACATGAAATTACTGTTTGAGGACCTGTTCACAGACTTGAGGCTCTGCACTCTGTAGGTTCCCAATTGATCCTTGTAAAAACTATTGAGCGTGGGATTGTTATCCAGATTATACGGACAGAACTGGGACTCAGAAAGGTTTCTGAGCTTGCCTGAAATTAATGTTGAAACGGAGGTTCAAATCCCATTCCAATTTCAAAGTTCTATGTTCTTTTCATTTCATAATGTGCTCAAGCACTACAGAGATAAGCAAAAATATGTAAGCTCCTAATTAACTGGCGTGCTTAAGGAATGGAACATTTTTCTTTTCTATCAATTGAACATTAAATTATTAGCAAAATTCCCTCAGGGAAGAGCGCCTCTTGGGATGTGGACATTGATAACTTCTAAAACTCTTTTGGGCACATGAATACTGTTGGTTCCTCTCCTTAGGCATTTTTGGAATGATAGCACTTTACTCACATGGATAAATTTACTGTGCTACTCAGCCTTTTCCTTTAGTGCCAGCATACTTCAAAAGGGAACAAATAAAAATATGTTAACTTCTCATGAGATTCTGCAAAAGGCAATAGCAATAAGGCTGAAATTTGTCTTAGCTAGGCTTTTTAACACAGAAGTCTGGAATTTGTTTTCTGTGACACATATATGGATAAAATTAATGCAAGGTATTAATTTCCTCATTGAGTGTTATTTTCAGTAAAGGAAGAAAGTAGAATGCTAAAAAATGGAAAGGTTGAGAAGCAAGTGTGTAATTTGACTGTCTTGCAGGAAAACTTGAACTTGGCACTGAACTCTGCTTCTGCCATTGGGTGTCATGTTGTGAACATTGGTGCAGAAGATTTGAGGGCTGGGAAACCTCATCTGGTTTTGGGACTGCTTTGGCAGATCATTAAGATCGGTTTGTTCGCTGACATCGAGTTAAGCAGGAATGAAGGTAATGGAACACAACTATTCTGGAAATTGTTTATTGGGTATTTTTTTCTAGTCATGTAGACGTTCATGCTCTCACTTAATGGAGGTGATTGGTGATAACTAGAATGAACATAAGGTAATGCTATAGTTTTTCAGAAAAATAGCATAATTACATGACTTTCTATTAGAAATTCACATTTGTCAGGCACTTTACAATTAATTTTGCAACAATGACACAAAAGCACAGAGAGATTAAGGAGCTTTCCCAAAGTCCTAAAACTTGATTATGTATTTTTTTTTCCTTTTTCTTTCTTTCTTTCTTTCTTTTTTTTTTTTTTTTTGAGATGGAGTCTCACTCTGTTGCCCGGGCTGAAGTGCAGTGGCACCGTCTTGGCTCACTGCATCCTCCGCCTCCCGGGTTCAAGCAATTCTCCTGCCTCGGCCTCCAAGTAGCTGGGACTACAGGCATGCACCACCATACCTGGCTTGATTTTGTATTTTTAGTAGAGAAAAGGTCTCACCATATTGGCCAGGCTGGTCTCTAACTCCTGACCTGGTGATCCACCCACCTGGGCCTCCCAAAGTCCTGGGATTACAGGCATGAGCCACCATGCCCAGCCTGATTATCTATTTTTTTCTGCTCTGCCTACATAAATCCTACCTCTTTACCACCCTCAGCTCCACCATTTTGCACCATCTCCTTTTTTTGGAGACAAGGTGTCACTCTGTCACCCAGGCTGCAGTACAGTGGCACAATCACGGCTCACTGCAGTCTCAAACTCCCAGGCTCAAGCGATCCTCTTGCCTCAGCCTCCTGAGTAGCTGAGACTATAGGCGCAAGTCACCACACCCAGCTAATTTTTGTACTTTTGTAGAGATGGGGTTTCATGATGTTGCCCAGGCTGATCTCCAACTCCTGGACTCAAACAGTCCGCCCACCTTGGCCTCCCAAAGTGCTGTGATTACAGGTGTGAGCCACCATGCCCAGCCTATCTCCTAGTTTTAACAACTTTTATATTCTATAGATTTAGACGCCCTTCAAAATCTTCTAACCTACCCTCAATGGTCTCACATTCCTGAACCAACAGAAGGATCACTTTTTCAGCATAGATTTTTTTTTATGTCACATTGTGGATTTATAGAATGTATTAAGCATATTCCATACAGTTCCCCTGAGGTCCTAGGAGGTACTACATTAACCTCTGAAAAGTTTAAAATACTGAACACCACTCCAAATACTCAGATTTCATTCCAGAAATCCCTAACATCACCATCTCAATCCTCAGTTACTTTGGGAGAAGATTACATGTTTGGGATTCTCAGTATTGTCCAAGTCTCATCATGTCTGCCAGTGGTCTTATTTTATACATCTATCCACTATAAGTCTTTTTTGTACTGTTAGGAATTTATTATACTTATTTATTTATTTATTTTCTGAGAGGGAGCCTTGCTCTTTCATGCAGGTTGGAGTACAGTGGCGCGATCTCGGCTCACTGCTACATCTGCCTCCTGGGTTCAAGTGATTCTCCTGCCTCAGCCTCCTGAGTAGCTGAGATTGCAGGTGCCCGCCACCATGCCCAACTAATTTTTGTATTTTCAGTAGAGATGGGTTTCACCATGTTGGCCAGGCTTGTCTCGAACTCCTGACCTCAGGTGATCCGCCCGCCTTGGCTTCTCAAAGTGCTGGGATTACAGGCGTGAGCCACTGTGCCCACCATACACTTACATTTTGAATCCACTCAAAAGTACCTGCTTTTGCAAACTGACACAAGAGCAGAAAATCAAACACCGCATGTCCTCACTCATAGGCAGGTGTTGAACAATGAGAACACATGGACACAGGGAGGGGAGACTACACACTGGGGTCTGTTGGGGGGAAATGGGGGAAGGACGGGGAGGTGGGGAGAGAGAGCATGGGGAGAAATGCCAGATATAGGTGAAGGGGAGGAAGGCAGGAAATCACACTGCCATGTGTGTACCTATGCAACAATCTTGCATGTTCTTCACATGTACCCCAAAACCTAAAATGCAATTTAAAAAAGTACCTGCTTTTGAATAAATAAAATTGTTCTAATTGCTGCCTTCTTCACAGTGGTGCATGTTTTGTTTCAAGGGGTTGAAGTCCATTTAAGAAGGAAAGAGAAAAAACAAAATAAAATGGCATTGGCTCATGTAATATATGATTTATTTTTTACAAGGTCTCAGGTGCATAGATGTTGGGCTGTTTAATCTTGTCCAGCCTTTGATTGGGTGGAGATAAGGAGTGGAAGGAGGGCTCTATACAAATGGTCATGCTGCCTCTGCTCTTAGCATCCAAGTGTCAAAGGGGCATAATATCAAGCCAAGTCCATTGAAGATGAAATTTGCCTGATGGAGGTATTACTTGGACCCCTTCAGAAATCAGACAGTTTCAGCATTCTTGTCCAATATTAATCTCATTTTATGGGAGGCAGTTATTGCATAAAGACTGCACAACTTCTTTAAAACAACGTTTAAATTTAGACAGTTCTCTGTAAACGCTCAAGCTTTTGCCTATGACCTATGGAAATATTTACCAAAAAAAGCTTGGCTTCTCAACAACAACAAAAAATTATTGAGCAGACTTTACTTGTTGGGTGCTATAGAAAATGTAAGGTTGAGACCCCGCATGGTGGCTCATGCCTGTAATCCCAGCACTTTGGGCGGCTGAGGCGGGTGAATCACTTGAGGCCAGGAGTTAGAGACCATCCGGGCCAACAGGGCAGAACCCTGTCTCTACTAAAAATAGAAAAGGTAGCTGGGCATACTGGCACGCACCTGTAGTCCCAGCTAGTCGGTAGGCTGAAACAGGAGAATCACTTGAACCCAGGAGGAAGAAGTTGCAGTGAGCCGAAATCACGCCACTGCACTCCAGCCTGGGCAATAGAGCGAGACTGTCTCAAAAATAAAGGAAAAAGAAAATAATAAGGTTGAATTATATTCCTGTTAAAATAGGCTTGAGACTTCAAGGGTTAATTGATTAATGATACTTAAATACAAATACCACAGTGTTTCTAGATTACTTTAATCAAAAAGTGAGGTAAAATATTTCCAAATTTTAAACATCTTTCCCAGAATCTTTGACTTTAACCAAAAGGTTAAATAAAAGGTTCCCAAATTTTAAACATCTTTCCCCAAATCCTTGACTTTAGAAGTGTTAAATAAGAACAGTTTATACAAACATACTACATAATGTGAAAATGTAAGCTTAAAGGCCGTAACCTCATTTGTTACTTGGAATGTGAAAAATAACAGAGAAAATAATAAATTGTATTATGTTATTAAATCTACTTATATATATTTATCTTTTTGAATAGGTTATGAGTGTCTTGAAACCAGATCTATGTCATAGTAGTTTTTTGCACCTCTGTTACTCAACAGTGTCAAAAGAGTGAATCAACTTGGCATGACCGTTATTATGTCATATAATGATTGTGGGATTTTTTGCTTTTTCTTCTAGCTTTGGCTGCTTTACTCCGAGATGGTGAGACTTTGGAAGAACTTATGAAATTATCTCCAGAAGAGCTTCTACTTAGATGGGCAAACTTTCATTTGGAAAACTCGGGTTGGCAAAAAATTAATAACTTTAGTGCTGACATCAAGGTAACTATTCAAAGAACCACAACACTTTGTGGGGATATAATAATAGCTGGAGGATTTCATCCCAGTTTGAGGGAAAATTCTAATACTGTATCACCAAGCCTTGTTGCCTCTTGGCCCTGAAGGTAGATTTTAGAAGAGAAGTAGAGCCAGATAAAGAGCATGAGCACCTATGTTTTATTTTGGGGAAAAAGGTTAGAGTATTATGCTAATTTGTTATGTTATAATGCTAATTTGTTATATTCTGCCTATTGTTAAACATGGAGTATAAAAGAATAGGACATGACTATTCTATTCTTAACTGCCTTTCCCAGGCCTCAGTGTACCTGTTAGTAAACACACCTAGAAGAGAGAGGAAGGGCCTCATGATTTCCTCTTCCCCTTTTTTATTTGGCTTCCCTTTTGTCATTTTATCCCACCTTCAGATGTGAGTTCCTCCAGGATAGTGATGAGCTCTTATTTATGTCTGTGTATCCTTCCTACCTCAGCCCCTGCTCCAGGGCCCTCCTGCTAAAGCCAACGTATAACACAGTATGTGGCACATACAAGACCCTCGTGTTTCTTGCCTTGAATTGATTTTATTTAACTCACTGTTATCATGAGCAGTGAGGAAAAACGAACAATGGAGGAAGACATTTATCACATGTTGCCTTTGGCTTCTCATGCAGAGAGGGCTAACATTACTATGGCAAACATTGTGTGGAGTTCTTCTTAGCTGCCTCAACTCTGACATCCAGATGCTGGTACACGAGGAACAAATTTAAGGATCTTCATCAGATGTCACTGATTGTCAAGGCTGTGAAAACAATACTGTGCTATCATATGATTTTGTTCAGTGATGAGAGGAAGCAGTGAGATGCCTGTACTGCTGATTTCATCCATGAAAATTAAGAATAGCCCCAAAATTATAAGACCAACTGACACTTCCCTCTCTTTGAATTATACAATATGTTTGGCCAGGTTTGTTGTTGTTGTTGTTGTTGTTGTTGTTGTTGTTGAGACAGCATCTCACTTTGTCACCCAGGCTGGAGTGCAGTGGCACTCTCATGGCCCACTGAAGCCTTGACCTCCCAGGCTCAAGCGATCTTCCCACCTCAGCCTTCCAAGTAGCTGGGACTACAGGTGCACACCATGAAGTCCAGCTGATTTTTTTATTATTATTTATAGAGATGGGGTCTCACTGTGTTGCTCAGGCTGGACTCTAACTCCTGAGCTCAAGTGATCCTCCCATCTCAGCCTCCTAAAATGCTGGGATTACAGGCGTGAGCCATAGCACCTGGCCAGCCAGGTATATTTTGCTTTATGCACTAGATGCGTTCCTGAAAATCAGCAAGCCAACTGTAAATGGATTGTATGTACTGGGATGTATTTTAAATGTACAGAGAATATCTTTTTTTTTTTAAGTGAAGCCTGCTTTGAATATTTTTAAAAAGCAAAGAATTGTTTGGTAATGTGAAAACTAACTTCCAGATTATCTGTATTCAAGTTCAAATTTTCACCTGTAAAGACCTTTTCAGGGTAACAAATACAGATTTTGCTGGGTCTGCTCTTCGCTTGTTTTTCTCAAGAGCATAGGTTTAGATTATAAATTGTTTATGTAGCTTTAGCAAGACATTGGAAATTAAAGCACTTTCACAGTTGTAGTACACTATTCCTTAGGAGGTAAATGCTATGCCCCCAAATAATAAGATCAGAGTTGCCATTTTATGAATTGCTCTGAAATAGCTTTCAATCACCTGGTTTTCCCCATTCTTAGAACCATCTATGGCACCGAGTTTCAAACTCACTTGGGTAGCTGGTTTAAAAGGCACCTCTCTAGGCAGTTCCCAGACATTTAGATTTGGTAGCTTGGGAATTGGATTCAGTAATTGACATATTGAGCAACTTCCACAGGGCTTTGTATGCACATAGACTACGAGAAACAGACCTTCGTAGTCTGTCTGGACTTTCAAGGCCCAGTAACAGGAAACTGTTAAGATCATAGCTAGAAGGTGGTCTTCACATATGGCAGGATTAAGAAATCTTGACTCAAATTCCTGTCCTCTAGAATTCCGAAGATGCAGGAATTTACTTGACACGTGTGAAGGCTCTTAGTAAGTGTTTATGCGAGTACAGTGGTTTTCAAGCTGTGTTTTGTGTTGTCCATACAACCTGAATTCACATTGACTATTGACTGTGAGCCAACCCCATTGTTTTATGTATTGGGATTCTAAGAAAACAACATTCAAGTGATAAAAGAGTCCAGGGATTTAAAACGAAAAGAGACATTTGTTTTGTTAAGTACGTTCAGATCATAGAGGGTTCAGTGTTATTTTAGCAACTAAAATGTTTAGCATTTAATCTTTTGTCATTTAAATTTACAATTAAATACATCTGCAACATAGCTAATCTCTTCTTCATAGGTTGTGGTATATGCATTGTGCTTTGTAATGATATAACTTGTTTATTTTCTCTTTCTTCTATGCTTCCTGGATTTCTGCTCTCCTACTTTTTTAAATGCTTGTTTTGTCTATCAAGCTTATTGACTTCAGTAATTCAGTGAAGGTACAGAACTGGTTATATGTTTATTAGCATTATTTTATTGATGGCTTTAATAATTGTGAAGTCATGCCAAAATCCAGTTCATCCATATGCAAGACAGATATAAGGCCAGATAGATGGACTTTTCTGGGGAAGACACCTGTTAAATTAGAAGGCAGAGATTTGTGCCATATATTCTCAAAAAATCCAATGCAAATAGCCTTCCAAACATGAGACAATAGGATACATTCATTCCTTGTAACCGCGATCTCACTGACATATTCAATTCTTTGTAGGATTCCAAAGCCTATTTCCATCTTCTCAATCAAATTGCACCAAAAGGACAAAAGGAAGGTGAACCACAGATAGATATTAACATGTCAGGTTTTAATGTAAGTATAGCTGCTCTTTTGAATTCTACAATCTTGCAAAATTATTGTCAATTTCTTATAAATACAATAATTTTTACAATTGTATGAAGTGGATTTGATAATTTTAAGCATTATTTTAAAATGTATTACTGTACATGTAATTCAGAGGCCAGAAAACTAGCTTAGATTTATTTTGATTGTTGGTGAATTCCATAGTTGTTGTGGTATTGATTTATATGGATGGCATAAAATATTCAAAACAAGTATGGGGAAATAAGCAACTAGAAGCTAACCATTTCCAAGTATTTGGATTATAACCACAGTAATAGATTTAGTGACTATATATTTATATATACATATATTCATTTTTCTGTGTTGAGAGTAATGTTAATATGTTTTACAAACTCCCAGTCTATGAAATCTGATTTAGGGAATTATTCTCAGATACCATGTTCCCTGGGTATGTCACTAATTTGTTTAGTGACCTTGGACAAGTTTCTTCTCAAAATTGGATTTCACTTTGTTCATCCATAAAGTAAGGAGTTAGACTGGACTACTTAGTCCCAAGTTTCTAGGATTCTGTGTTTTTTGTACCCATTAGATATGGAATGCATGCTACTAATGAACAAAATCCACATATCTATCATATTATGCCATAGGATGGAGTGGATTGCACTGGCTAAACCATTTTTATACTGCCCTTAACCATAACTCAATTTGTACCTGACTTGCGTGCTTATATTTCTGTCTATATGTTAAATGTAAAACTCTTCAGCTCAGGTCACTCTTGGTAGGAATGAGGGGCCATCTTGTCCAAGAAGGGAGCTGTCTGGGATGGCTAGCTGTGTGATCTGATACACCCCTTCTGTAGTCAGTCCTTTCTGATTGATCTTAAAACACTCCTTTGTCACTTCCCTCTTCAGATCCGACAAGGATTCTTCTGTTGACTCTAGAATTCAGTCCAAAATGTTCTGCTTAGCACTCACCCCACAAATCTTGTTCTATCATTTCTAGTCAGTGTTATTTTGCCAAAAGTCTGCATTCCTCACCCCAACCTCCCTTCCCACCACCACCCATGTGCCTTTGCTCATGCTGTTCTTGTGATTTTCAGTGTCCTTCATCTTTTTCAGCTTTACACCTTCTTTAGGGCCTTTTTTTTTAAGAGACAAAGTTTCGCCATGTTGCCCAGGCTGGTTTTGAACTCCTGGGCTCAAGCAATCCTCCTGCCGTGGCCTCCCAAAGTGCTGGGATTACAGGCGTGAACCACCATGTCCAGCCAAGGCCTAATTTTAACTCTGTACAGTTTTACCTTTTTTTTTTTTTTTTTTTTAATTTCAATTTAACTTTTTTCTTTTGTTCTTTGTAACGGAAAAAATTCCCTTCCTTTCGTCCTAACTTTTTTAATCCTTCAGTTCCCTGAGATTAATCCTTGGTCTTGCCTTCCACCATTCCTGCTACGTTCTTGCCCTAAGTAGGTTTGATCTGTTAAAAAGAAATCAGTGGAAATAGATTCTCTGCTTCTCTTCAATTCAAGCAACAGTTCACAAGCATTTCCCTTGGGCTTTGAGCATAAACTGAATGAAGGTATCTGTCTTCTCCCTCAGCCAGGGGAGCCATCTTCCACAGCTCAGCACAACTTTCTCTCTCTCTAGTTCACTCCAGCAACGCCCTCCTTTCTAGTTCCTTCTGCTGCAAACACAGCCCCAGAAGTTCCAGGATTGCAAGGCGTCGACTCTGTCATGAAGCTCATTGACCTAATGCACAGTACCCAGAAGCCTCAGCGAAGTTCAGCTGACAGTCAGTAGAGAAAAGGAGAAACTCCAAAGCAGAAATTAGTAAACCAGCAAAATAAAATCAGCCAGGCTGAAGATAATGAACCCACAATTTACAGAAAATGAACACAATTTTCTAAATGAGACTTAAGTAGCACTAGAGTTAATACCCTTTCACATTTAATAATTGGTAGATATTCATTGTAGATACGCACATTTGAAAAAAACTACTGTTTAACATAATTCCACTGAAAATATCTGAATATTTAACGTGAGATGGCTTATAAGAATTGAAACTGTTTTCCTATTGAGAAGGAAAAAAGGAAAAGTGGAACCAGAGAAAGTAAAGATGGTGAATGTATATTTTTCTCTACAGATTTTCAAACAAAATCTGGGAGTTTCCCCCAACCTTTTACATGAACTTCTTAATCCGATTTAGTTAAATGTACTCAGTAGTTTGCTATGTGATCTGGTGCCATCTAGGGTATATTAAAGGTACTGCACCTCCAACAGGGCCAACTTTTTTTTTATTTTTATTTTTTTTGCATTCAAAACAATTTTATAATAAGTACCGTATGTTGGCTAAAAGAAAGTAGAACTGTACACCCAGACTACGATTGTGGGGAAATTTTCTATATTTTTAGTATGGCCTTTGACAAAGTCTTCTTATTTTGTTTCAACAGGAAACAGATGATTTGAAGAGAGCTGAGAGTATGCTTCAACAAGCAGATAAATTAGGTTGCAGACAGTTTGTTACCCCTGCTGATGTTGTCAGTGGAAACCCCAAACTCAACTTAGCTTTTGTGGCTAATCTGTTTAATAAATACCCAGCACTAACTAAGCCAGAGAACCAGGATATTGACTGGACTCTATTAGAAGGTAACCAAAAACTTCTCAAATTTGAATGTGTGGGACTATAGAGTCGAAATACAGAGGCCACAATGATTTTTAAATTTTGACTGAATACATTTTTTTATATCTGCAACAAGTAGATGCAGGTGCTGAGTAAAAACTAGCAGAAAAGGACAATACAAGTGAACTTTTAAAGTAAGGTAGTTGAGGCCGGGTGTGGTGGCTCACACCTGTAATCCCAGCACTTTGGGAGGCCAAGATAGGTGGATCACCTGAGGTCAGCAGTTTAAGACCAGCCTGGCCAACATGGTGAAACCCCATCTCTACTAAAAATTTAAAAATTAGCTGGGTATGGTGGTGCGAGCCTGTAATCCCCGCTGCTGGGGAACCTCAGGCAGGAGAATGGCTTGAACCTGGGAGACAAAGGTTGCAGTGGACTGAGATCATGTGATTGCACTCCGGCCTAGGCAACAGAGTGAGACTCTGTCTCAAAAAAAAAAAAAAAGTAGTCGAGTCATTTAATGTAAAGCCACTTCGTAAATCAATATTTATTTAGTTTTAATCTTTAGGGTTAGACCACGTTTATGTATTTATGTTTCATTCATCCACAGTCAGTGTAACTGGAACTAACCCCAACTCCTTTCACCCTTACCTCCTCAAAAAACAAATGATAATATATGGTAAATTTTTTTAAGTTTGGGAAAGGCAGAGTTTACCTTTTCCAGATTATATATGCATGAAGGGTAGTCTATAAAAATTAAGAAATGCAGCTGAGTGCTGTGGCTCATGCCTGTAATCCTAGCACTTTGGGAGCCCAAGGCAGGAGGATCACCTGAGGTCAGGAGTTTGAGACCAGCCTGGCTAACATGGTGAAACCTTGTTTCTACTAAAAATACAAAAATTAGCCAGACCTGGTGGCGGGTGCCTGTAATCCCAGCTACTCAGGAGGCTGAGCCAGGAGAATCGCTTGAACCTGGGAGGCAGAGGTTGCAGTGAGCCAGGATCATGCCATTGCACTCCCGTTTGGGCAACAAGAACGAAACTTTGTCTCAGAAAATAAAAAAATTAAGAAATGCAAAGAGTGTCCACTGATATTTCTATAAAACCATTAACTAAACTGATAACATCAGTTACTTTGGGGAATGCAGATTTGAGGAAATATTGGAGAAGGATTTGAGAAGGAGACTCAAATCTTCATAAACCTTTAAGTTACTTAACTGGTTAGAATAAGGTTGTATTCTTTAATTTTAAAATAAGTTCAGGCCAGGCACGGTGGCTTATGCCTATAATCCCGGCACTTTGGGAGGACAAGGTGGGCAGATCACAAGGTCAGGAGTTTGAGACTAGCCTGGCCAACATGGTGAAGCCCTGTCTCTACTAAAAATATAAAAATTAGCTGGACGTGGTGGTGGCCGCCTGTAATCCCAGCTACTCAGGAGGCTGAGGCAGAAGAATCTCTTGAATCCCAGAGGCAGAGGTTGCAGTGAGCCAAGATTGTGCCACTGTACTCCAGCCTGGGTGACAGATTGAGACTCCATCTCAAAAATAAATAAATAAAGTTCAAATTTTAAAAATAAGCCTGTATCTAGAGAGAATGTATGTACTTAAGAGAATGCTTAGAAACTTGTATTATTGAAACCTTCTAGATCTGAATAGAGAGATAAAATAATCTAATATGTGGATTGGCACTATACGCACATACATAAAGTGTTTAATAAATCAGTAAAGTGTGTGAATATTCTTAACAGGAGAAACTCGTGAAGAAAGAACCTTCCGTAACTGGATGAATTCTCTTGGTGTCAATCCCCATGTAAACCATCTCTATGCGTAAGCCTTCCTACTGCTATTGTAAATGGTTATGAATGTCATGAGGGGATGTTACACAAATAATGACAGCTCTAAAGACTTTCTAGATATTAATTTGTAGCAGTTATTTATATTGGAATATGTTGAGTAGTGATTTCCATCATCATTTTCCAAACACACAAAAGCCGAAGTTATTTCTTTATATGATCATTAACTGTAAGTGATAGAATGTATAAATGTCTTTATAGTACCCTAGGGAGCAAATAGTTTATATTTTGAAACAGCCATTCTGGAGGCTGAGGTGAGAGTGTTGCTTGAGCCCAGGAGTTTGAGGCTTCAGTGAGCTATGGTTGTTGCAACAAAGCAAGATCCTATTTCTAAGGGGAAAAAAAAGAAAGGCAAAAAAGAAACAGAGACTGGGGAGCCCTTTAAGTAGACCATTTGCAACACTCAGGGACTTTGGCTCACAGTTCTCTCCGGCTAGAACGTTGTTTGCTCACATATAATGGCTCATACCCTTACTGTATTCCAATCACTGATTCAAAGATTTCCTGACTACCACCTGCTACTCTGTAACATCTAACCCTATTTTTTCTTCATAGCACTTACATACACCCCCAAAATCGTATTGTGTATCCATGTACTTGTTTATTGTCTAGCTCTCTGACTCTAATGCAAGGACAGGGATTTTTGTCCTGTGGGCCCAGCCTCTAGAACAGTGACTTGCTCACAGTAAACTCTCAATAAATACTTATAAATGAAGTGGATGGTCTTAGCTCTGTTTTCAGCACAGATTGATAGAAAATATGAGCCTTGGGTATTATTTATTGTTTTATATATCTTGTTTGACAATGTAGTGTTACTGTTTCTAAGGAAAGTCAAATCCCAGCTTCCTGAAAACACTGATTACATTATTTTTAAATCATTAGTGACCTGCAAGATGCTCTGGTAATCTTACAGTTATATGAACGAATTAAAGTTCCTGTTGACTGGAATAAGGTTAATAAGCCTCCATACCCGAAACTGGGAGCCAACATGAAAAAGGTAGATAATTAAGTTGCTGTGTATGTTAGAGTATTTTTATTGTCGATTTGTTTCTTTTGTTTCTAAAACTCTTGACTCGGAGCTTCTTGAGGACAAAAACTGTGTCTTCTTTGTTTTTGTGTACTGATAACCTAGCATTTACAAGACATACACACACGTATGCAGATTAAACAAATGGAAATCTTTAACCATTTACTCTTGTGCCTTTGCAGCTAGAAAACTGCAACTATGCTGTTGAATTAGGGAAGCATCCTGCTAAATTTTCTCTGGTTGGCATTGGAGGGCAAGACCTGAATGATGGGAACCAAACCCTGACTTTAGCTTTAGTCTGGCAGCTGATGAGAAGGTATAGTATACAATTTTAGTCGTTTAAGCTTTACTGTCATACAGGTCTGTGATTTAGTCCTTACTATGTTTAATAAGTGAACATGTCAGTGACTACACTTTTGAAATATGTTGTATTTATACTCCGCAATGAGTTTAATTAATATATTTGGATGCTTCCTTCCAAGTTAGGCAGCAGAACTATAGCTAGTCCTTTTTTAAAAAAATAGGAAGCCTGACATGTAGATTTTTGGCCTCGTTTAACGTGTCAGTGAATAAAAAAATTGTCAGAACAAAATTATGAACATCCTCATGCTCATTTGAAAATGAAGATCTCTCTGTAATGCTGATGAAGATCACCATAATGCTGAAATGCATTCATTATGACTGGGTACCAGCCAAAGCACAGTTTATTTTATGCCATTACCACTATTGGAATAGTACAAAATGTGCCTGCAGTAGGCTGTTGAACCTGCTCATTAAAGCACTGTCAGTCTGCTCTCCTCTCACCACTACAAAGGGTAGATCAGTAGCAAGCCACTACTGCTTGAAATATTTTTTTCACAGAGTGTGAATCTCTTTCCATGAACTTTTTAGTCTTTGAAATCAAAGGAATATAAAAAATGGAAGATAAAGCATCTTTCTGATGTTTGCATTTTTCCTCATAAAGTAGATTATGATATTTTCTGCTGCTGCTTCTCTTAGATATACCCTCAATGTCCTGGAAGATCTTGGAGATGGTCAGAAAGCCAATGACGACATCATTGTGAACTGGGTGAACAGAACGTTGAGTGAAGCTGGAAAATCAACTTCCATTCAGAGTTTTAAGGTCAGAATCCATATGTGACTATTAAATATTATGTTTTCTGGGTAATATCTATCATTTGGGAAGGCCACCTTTGGTTTCTTTGTGAGTGAGAATTATTGTTGGGCTAATGGCATGATTCTTTATGAATTCACTGGGCTTTGTTTTTGGCACTTGATATAAGTAAGCACATGTTAATCTGTATGTATCAAAATTCTAAGATTTGTTCTCCTTTCACACTAGGACAAAACGATCAGCTCCAGTTTGGCAGTTGTGGATTTAATTGATGCCATCCAGCCAGGCTGTATAAACTATGACCTTGTGAAGAGTGGCAATCTAACAGAAGATGACAAGCACAATAATGCCAAGTAAGGGCGACTGCATAGTAGTATGAAAAAAACACAGCTTTGCAGCTAGATGGATCTGAACTCTAATTCAGGTGCTGCCATTTAAGAGTTACGTCACCGTGGTGGAAACCTCTTGGAGCCTCAGATTCCTCAGCAGTAAACTGGGGGCAATAATACTTACCTTTGAGATTTTATAAAGATTAAATTTTTTAAAAATTATAAGAGCCTAGCCATGTGCTTGGCCTACTAGGTGCTTAGTCAAATATTGCTTCGGTGGATTACAGAAATTATGTAGCATATATTTGAATGCAAATTAAGTAAAAATTACAACAAGGAAAAAATGAGCTTAGGGTGTTCATCTGTCTATCTCATTCTTTTTTAAAAAACACATTATCCACTTATGTCTCTTTTACTATACATAGATCATTCTTATTACATTTGTTGAATTTATCTTCCTCAGTTCCCATATTAACAGAATGCTTGCTAGGCCTCCACAGAAGACTATGCCTTGAAAGTTTCTTGCATTTCAACAATATTTAGGTCTTTTCTACCAGCCTCTTTTCTTCTTCACCAAACACCTAGAGTGTGACCTGGCTTCATGGGTGACCCATGAAAACTTTACTAATTAGACACTGAAAATCCATCCACAGCCCTGTATTATAGAACAGCTAAGAAGCATTCTTGAAAAACTTTGGAGTTAGGCACATTATTTATTTTTCCTTTAAAAATATTTCTAGCAGATATGATAGAGTTCTAATATTTAAAATGCATAAAGAGCTCTTGAAACCTCTTTTTCTAGAAACTCGATGGTTTAATCATCTTTAAGATTCTGGTTCCAACACACCTAAAAATGCTTCATGGATTAGTTGAGATGTGTTCCTGAAAATTTCCCTACCTGGACATCTTAGTTCTTCTGTCCCTTCCTTTGTCTACCTTTTCTAGTTTTTGGTCCAGCCACCCTCTCCATGTACCACATGTAGACTGTCTCCCCTCTCATGAATATTTGGAAGTATTCATTGTATCTGCCTAACAACTTGGGTTTTGCATCTTGCATGATTTTTCACCTCATATCTCTAAGATGACATGAGTGTATGTTATTATTTGTGCAATCTGAATACCAACATTGATCACATAGACAGCCTAGGTAATTATGTATATAAAGTCGGTGCTTCCAGCTTAATTCTCTCCTCACATTGGAGCAAAAGAGTGAATAAATATTATTGGCTCCAAATAGTAGAGCTTAAAAACCTACTGTAACAAATGAAATCAAAACCAAAATCAAAAGAAAAGAAAAAGAAAAACTATTCTAATTGGAACTATCAATATGGAATCTTTGCATCACAGCATAATAATCATATATGAAGAAATAGATGTCTTATGTGATGTCCTTAACGGACAAGAATTTCATCCTGATTTTTGTTTCCCCCTAAAATAGGTATGCAGTGTCAATGGCTAGAAGAATCGGAGCCAGAGTGTACGCTCTTCCTGAAGACCTTGTGGAAGTAAAGCCCAAGATGGTCATGACTGTTTTTGCATGTTTGATGGGCAGGGGAATGAAGAGAGTGTAAAATAACCAATCTGAATAAAACAGCCTTGCTCCCAGGTGCATGATTCACAGGTCAGCTATTTCCAGGTGAAGTGCTTATGGCTTAAGGAACTCTTGGCCATTCAAAGAACTTTTCATTTTGATTAACAAGACTAGCTCAGCATGAGAGCCCTCAGGGGAAAGGGTTTTAATCAAAACAATTCCTCTTTCCCATAGTCAGAGTTGGATTTTTCAGGCACGCCTGAAATGTGCTCATAGCCAAAACATTTTACTCTCTCCTAGAATGCTGCCCTTGACATTTCCCATTGCCGTATGTTATTTCTCGCTCTGTTATCTTTTGCCCTCTTAGAATGTCCCTCTCTTGGGACTCACTTAGATGATGTGATATGAATATTATTAGACAGTAATTTTGCTTTCCATCCAGTATGCTAGTTCTTATTTGAGAACTATGGTCAGAGGGTATTTGGATATGAGTATCCTTTGCTTATCTTTGTAGTACTGAAAATTTGCCGAAGTAACTGGCTGTGCAGAATGTAATAGAAGAAGCTTTTCTTATTCTTTTATTTTTAAGATCAGTATCTTTTTACAGTATTCTTTCTATATGATCCTTTTTTGTACATTTAAGAATATTTTGATTACATTAAACAAGACTGCTGATTTTGCTACTTTTTTTAAGGGGTCTCCAAGTAAGTAAAACATACATTATAGCTAGAAGAAAAATGTACCTTCAATTTGCATCTTTCCCTCCCATACGTAAGCTGTAAACAATTGAAATATTTTGTCACTTAGTTCAATACATGCTTATTTGTTTTAAAACCTGTATCATCAAACTCTCTCTTTAAATTAAAAATGCTGTTGAATATGATACTTTTGAGGAGAGAGTATGCTCAGAATTTAGGATTTGGTAGGCCAAGTACGCTAAGTGTACAATATATTTTTAAATTTTACACCTAAAACAGAGAAATGTGGTCACTAAAAATAAAAGTATATATGTAGGACTTAATGTACTCTTGCTTTGTCAAGCTGTTTGCTATAGTTTCCAAGGTATTATGTTACTCTAACTCTGAAAAGTGATGTAATCTGATAGCAATGTAGTAGTTCAAATAAAGGCATTTACATAATAATTAGTCTCTTCTTCATGCTTTTGTCCCTTAGGAAGTATGCCAGTGTTTGTCAGGACTTTTTCTTTTCGTTTTTCTGATGTATTCTCTAAAATGGTGTTTGTTAAATTTGAGTTTTGGGAGCTGAATTAGAGGTACTGAATTAAGGACAGTACAAATAAAATAAAAGGATTTTCTCCAATTTACCAAAATTTCTTTATCCAGTTCCTGCTTTTTTCTTTCTTTCCCAACTCTCTTTTCAATGTTCTATGATATACAGATCCTGAAACAGTGGGGATCTGAACAGTCACAGAGGAGAAATGGTTCGTGGCAGATCTTCTCAACCTCATCCATATTGACATTTTTGGCTGGACCATTCTTTGTTGAGGTAGGGGGAAGGGGCTACCCTGTGCGTTGTAGGAGGTTTAGCAGTATTACTGGCTTCTACCCACTAGATGTCAGTAGCACATCCCCAGTCGTGTTGACCAAAAATGTTTCCAGGCAAAGCCAAATGCTCCTGGGTGACAAAATCGTCCCTTGTTAACAATCAGTGGTTTACAGTGCCCTTTTAAGCCTTTGTTTGAATGAGTAATATAAAGTACAGTCTATTGAGGATTTGGTTACATGATGATACTATATAATATTTTGCATTTATAATCTGAGAGATGGAAAGAACTTTTTAAATATCACCCCAATCCCAAAGACATAAAATTTAAAAAGGATATATTTGACAACTCTACTTTTGCATATATATATAAAATAAAAAAGATCAAAATATAGATGACTAAAAAAGTAAGTTCAGTCTCAGATTATAGATTCTTTTAATATAAAAATAGAATTTATGAGTAAAAAAAAGACAAATCTGCAAACATTTATACTAGGGTAACTGATGAAGTAAGGACAATTACATCTTATGCCTTGAATCTGCCATACTTATTCACGTTTGTCTCTGTCAAAGTACAAATGTTCTTCTCTATAAGCCCTAACAAGATAGGAAAGATATATTCCATATGGTCCTTTCTTCCAAAAAGGAGCTGATTTCTTGGGTGGTTCACCATACAGGGCCCACAGCCTGTATGAGTATATCACTGGATAGTTAAGTGTTCGTATAAAGCAGTAGGCCCGAGACACGGGTTTTTTCCTCCAAAAACTAATCACAACAAATAGCAACATGAACCAAAATTAGCAATACATTTAGAATTCTGCCAGGCGAGGTGGCTCATAACTATAATCCCAGCAATTTGGGACGCTGAGGTGGATAGATTGCCTGAGCTCAGGAACAGCCTGGGCAACATGGTGAATCCTCATCTCTTCCCCACACACCTGTAACCTCACCACTTTGGGAGGCTGAAGTGGGAGAATTGCTTAAGGTCAGGAGTTCGAGACCAGCCTGACCAACATGGTGAAACCCCGTGTCTACTAAAAATACAAAAATTAGCTGGGCTTGGTGGTGCATGCCTGTAATCCCAGCTACTCGGGAGGCTTAGGGAGAAGAATCACTTGAACCCAGGGGGTGGAGGCTGAAGTGAGCTGAGATCATGCCATTGCACTCCAGCCTGGGCAAAAAAGTGAAACTCCATCTTGAAAGAAAATAAAAATTAGCTGAGCATGGTGGTGCATGCCTGTGGTCCCAGATACTTGGGAAGCTGAGGCAGGAGGATCACTTAGCCCAGCTGAGCAAGGCTACTGTGAGCTATGATTGAACCACTGTACCTTAAGCTGGGCTACAAGACTCCATCTCTTAAAAAAAATAACGATATTTCCCTCTATACTAATATACTGAAAGATTGATTTCTTAATTTTTATCATGAATGGGTGGGTAGATTTTATCAAATGCTTTTTCTGTGTCAATTTATATCATCATAAGATTTTCTTCTTTATCCTTTTTATATGGTGGATTACATTGATTAGTTTTCAATGGTTGAACAAACCTTGCATGCCTGAATAAATCCCACTTGGTCACAGTATATAATTCTTATACATTGTTGAATTTTATTTGCTAATATTTTATTGAGGATTTTTGCATCTAAGCTCAGAATTGATGTTAATTTTTATTTAAATATTTGGTAGAAGTTTCCAATAAAACTGTTCAAGCCTGGAGATACTTGGGGGAGGATCTCCTAACTATACATTCAGTTTCTTTAATGGTTATGGAGCTATTCAGAGTATCTGTTTCATCTTGATTGCATTTTGGGTGGTTTCTGAATTTAGAGGAATTTGTTCACTTCTTCCATGTTGTTGAATTTGTGAACATAAAGTTTTTGTACTATTTCCTTAATTATCTTTTTAATAACTGCAAGATATATAATGATATTTTCAGTTTGATTCCTCATAGTGGTGATTTATGTCTTCTATCTTTTTAATCTTTGTCAGTCCTGCTAGAAGTTTATCAAATTCATTGCTATTTTTTTAAGAACTAGCTTTTTGTTTCTGTGTTTTTTTGTTTTTCTATTTTATTGATGTATGGTTTTATCTTTATGATTTCTATTTTTCTTTCTTTGAATGTGCTTTGCTCTTTTTGCTTATAGCATCTGCCCAAGACAACCATAAAAATCTACTAACCTCAGGAAACTACCCATACAGAATTATCTATTTCTCCTTTTAGCCAGATCAGTTTTTTGTTTGTTGAGACACGGTCTTGCTGTTTCCCCGAGGCTGAAGTGCAATGTCATGGTCTTGGCTCACTGCAACCTCCATCTCCCGAGTTCAAGCAATTCTCCTGCCTCAGCCTCCTGAGTAGCTGGGATTGCAGGTTGGTCTCAAGCTCCCTGCCTCAGCCACCCAAAGTTGCTGGGATTATAGGCATGAGTCACCACGCCCTGCATCAGCCTGATTAGTTTTTATGTATTTTGATAGTGTTGTTTGGTGCTTATACATTTAGGGTCACCATGTCTTTTTGGTTAATAGATCCTTTTCTGATTACATAATGTCACTCCTAGTCCCTAGTAATTTTCTTTGCTCTGTAGTCTACTTTATGTGTTATTAATATAACCTAGCCATTCCCTTTTTTTTCTTTTTTCTTTTTGGAGGAGGAGGTAGGAATGTGGTTGGAATTAGGAATATTACTTAACGGGTTCAGTGACTTCACTTACAGGAGCCTCAGTTTCCTCAGTTTAGGACATTAGAAAACAGAAGAAAATATGGAACGCTTCATGAATTTGCATGTCATCCTTACACAGGGGCCATGCTGATCTTCTCTGTATCGTTCCAATTTTAGTATATGTGCTGCGGAAGCAAGCACCTGTTTTTTAATGTTTATATAATTGTCATTTTCTCTTCTTTTATTTTTAGCCTGCATATGTCATTTCCTTGAAGTGAGTTTCATGGAGATTGCATATAGTTGGGTCATCTGTTTTTTCACCAGTTCTGTCTATGTGTGTTTTAATTAATTACTTGTTTTGTTGTTTTTTTGTGGTTTTTTTGAGATGGAGTTTTACTCTTGTCGCCCAGGCTGGAGAGCAGTGGCGTGAGCTTGGCTCACTGCGACCTCCCTCTCCTGGGTTGTAGAGATTCTCCTGCCTTAGCCTCCTGAGTAGCTCACATTACAGGTGCCTGCCACCACGCCTGGCTAATTTTGTATTTTTAGTAGAGACGAAGTTTCACCATGTTGGCCAGACTGGTCTCGAACTCCTGACTTCAGGTGATCCATCCACATTGGCCTCCCAAAGTGCTGGGATTACAGATGTGAACCACCATGCCTGGCCATTCCTTTTTTTTTTTTTTTTTTTTTTTTTTTTTTTTTTTTTTTTTTCTGAGATGCAGTCTTGCTCTGTTGCCCAGGCTGGAGTGCAGTGGCTTGATCTAGATTCACTGCCACCTGTGCCTCCCAGTTCAAGCAATTCTCGTGCCTCAGCCTCCCAAGTAGCTGGGATTACAGGAGCCCGCCACCATGCCCAGCTAATTTTTGTATTTTTAGTAGAGACAGGGTTTCACCATGTTGGGCAGGCTGGTCTCGAACTCCTGACCTCAGGCAATCCACCCATCTCAGCCTCCCAAAGTGCTGGGATTACAGGCGTGAGCCACCGCGCCCAGTTGTGAGCCACTGAGCTCGGCTGTGAGCCACTGTACCTGGCCTTAATTATTAATAGTTAGACATTATTTACATTGAAAGTAAATGTTGATATGTTAAGGAATAAATGTGCCATTTTATTATTTAGTTTATGTTTGCTGATTCCACCTTTTGTCCTTCTATTGCCTGCCTCTTACCTTTTGGTGAGCTACTTGAACATTTTTTAAAATTCCATTTTGATATATCAATAGTAATCTTGAATATATCTCTCTTTTAATTTTTATATTTTGAGGCAGTCTTGCTCTCTCACCCAGGAGAGCAGTCACACTATCAGAGCTCACTGCAGCCTTGACCTCCTCCCAAGCTCAAGCGATCCTCTACCTCAGCCTCTCAAGTAGCTAGGACTACAGGCACATGCCACCTTATTTTTTAAGGACTTGCTTTAGGTGTTAGTATATACATATGTATCATATCACAGTCGATTTCTAAGCAACATTTTAGCACTTTGAGTGAGGTATAGATACCTCACTTTCATTTAGATCACTTGACTCTCTCTACCTGTTAAATAAATATAAATGTTTTAAGTGATTTCTCTACACACATTGAGCGCCTTGTTAGATTATATAAATATGGCTTCAGCCCTCAAATAGTACTTTTAAAAAGCATGAAAAGAAGCTTAGTTTATTATATTTACCTCTATCATAATCATTCTACTTTTCTTTCTTCCTGGGGTCTCAATGTTGATCCTTAGGTTATGTGTGTACATGGATATACATTCATAGTACAAAAAGGCCAGGAAGAAGATAAAACGAACATATTGCTAGCGGTTATCTCCAGGTGATAGATTTAGAGATCATTTTTCATAATATATTTTATTATTTTATTAATATATGGGCCAGGCACAGTGATTCATATGTGTAATCCCAGCAATTTAGGAGGCTGAGGTTGGGGGATCCCTTGGCCCAGGAGTTCAAGACCAGCCTGAACAACAAAGCAAGACCTCATCTCTACAAAAAATTTAAAAATTAGCTGGGTGTGGTGGTACACACCTGTGGTCCCAGCTACCCAGGAGACTGAAGCAGGAGGATCACTTGAGCCTAGGAGTTTGAGGCTACAGGGAGTGTGATTGTGCCACTGCACTCCAACCTGGGCAACAAAGTGAGACTCTGTCTCAAAAACAAAAACAAATACATATATATTTGTGTATACATGCATCATGTTCATAATAAGATAAAGGCAATCATTGCTTATTTAATAGAAATTGATCCTCTGCTCTTTATATACCTGTTTATATCTTCCTGGGAACACTGCATGGAAAGGTACACAAAAAGCACTATTGAGGTGAAGATGACAACCTCTTATTGGGAAATGAATAGCATTTGTAAAAAAATTTTGTAATAAACCATTAAACACCAGGTATAGAGGCTTGCAGTGACTCATGAAGAATTTATCAGATTTCATTCTTTTTGCAAAATGTCCCTAAGTGAAGACCTTATAACTTCATTCTTCTTCCTCTCTTGTCACTTTATTCAACATTCTTCACGTAGACTGGGCATGGTGGCTCACACCTGTGATCCCAGGACTTTGGCAGGCCGAGGTGGGAGGATTACTTGAGTCCAGGAGTTCAAGACCAACCTGGACAACTTGGTGAGACCTCATGTCTAAAAAATAATTTTAAATTAGTCAGGCATGGTGGAGCACAACTATAGTCCCAGCTACTTGACAGGCTGAGGAGGGAGGATCACTTGAGCCTAGGAGTTCAAGACTGCAGTGACCTATGATCATGCCACTGCAGTCGAGCCTGAGTGACAGAGCAAGACTCTGTTTGACAAAAAAAAAAGGAGCATACTTCATGTGGATGAAGTTTTCAGAGTCATATTTTCTGTCAAGTCTTCTGTTAAAACATGTTTTATTAACAGTTAAATAATATTGAGCACTTACTTGTTCCAGGCTTTTGTCTAAGGCCAGAATAAAATGAAAGAGACATGTTCTTTTCTTTGAGCTCTAGAGTAGTGCAGGACTCTACAGGGACACAAACACCGTGAAGTAAAATGTTTCTTTAGAAGCTGATGGCAGGTGGGAGCACAAAGTCAGAAAGGGTACAGTTTGTTAGTGGTAGAATATGTGTGGGTGGGTAGATGGTGGTCAGCAAAGTCCTCAAAGTGAAAGCGATGCTTTAACTTTTTATTACAAGTTTGACTGAAGTTAATAAGGCCCAGAGAGGTTAAAACAAAATTCTGTAGGTTTTTTTCTTATTGTCCAGATTTGACTCAGGTTTGCTCTCTGGTTTAAAATCCTATTTCAACACCATGATATGTTAGTGCTAACACTTCGGCAGCACAGCACATACTCACCCCACCCTGCCTCCCAAAAAAAAAAAAAACCATGATATGTTCATTAGATTTCACAAAAGGGGCTCCTTGTAAGGCCTGACAGCTTATACTTAAAATGTGTGTAACACATACCACCAAAACAGCATCACCGATTTTTTCTATCACAGTGATGAGAAAGGGGAAAATAACCCCGGACATGTAGGAGCTGCCGTGGCACTCACAGCTACACTTTGTTGTTTTCCTGTGAGCATAAATAATTTCAAAGAGCACCAACATCCGGCAAGGTCCCTCTGTGATGGTAATGAAGTGAGACAAAAAGCAGGACCACTGCATAATCATGTCTGAACATAGACAAAAGACGTCCAAGCCACAGAAATGAACAAATATCCCCCTCTCCTGGCTGATATGAGGGATTGCTACTGCTTTTGCTTTTATTATGGGGTGGGGGGTGAATTACAGCTTTAGCTTTAGTATAATCTAGTATGGTTTTATATCATTGACTGTAAATATTTCTTGTTTTTAGATATGTATCACTTATGCCTTTTCTCCTTTAATAATGATTCTTTATTTTGCCTTTCCTGAATTCAGGATCTAAATTCAAAATTATGAATCTATTAAGATGTCTTTTATACCTAAACCATGTTTTGGGTTCCTAAAATGTTCATCAGGTAATAACAATAAACTGAATGCTTATGTCTCCCCAAAATTCGTATGTTGAAATCTGAACCCCCAACATGATGGTATTAGGAGGTGCAGCCATTGGAAGGCAGTAAGGCCATGATGGTGGAGACCTCATGAATGGGATTAGTGTACTTACCAAAGGGACTCCCAGAGAGCACTCTCTCCCTCTTTCTGCCATGTGACACAAGAAGTCAGCAGCAACCTGGAAGAGAGCCCTAATAATAACCAACCAAACTTGCTGGTTACAGTGGCTCATGCATATACTCCCAGCACTTTGAGAAGTCGAGTCAGGAGGATCCCTTGAGTGTAAGAGTTGGATACCAGCCCTGGCAACATAGGGAGACCCTGTCTTTACAAAAAAAAAAAAAAAAAAAATTGGCCAGACGTGGTAACACACACCCGTAGTCCCAGTTACTTGAGAGGCTGAGGTGGGAGGCTTGCATGGGCTTGGGAGGTAGAGGCTGCAGTGAGCCTTGATCTCAGACTTTCAGCTTCTAGGACTCTGAAATAAATTTCTGTTGTTTGTAAGCCACCACTCTGTGATACTTTGTTATAGCAGCTCTGACTAAGTAACACAAAGATTTATTACTCAATCTTAGAAAAGAAACTAGGAGTGAATTTATCCACCTATTAAGTAAAAACTGTTATGAGAGCTTTTCTCTGCTAAACTTAGTAACAATGGTGATGATAACAATAAACTTTACAAATCTAAAGAGTTTAACTTCCTAAGTTAATCATACATAAAGAAAATATGGCCAGGTGCAGTGGCTCAGGCCTGTAATCCCAGCACTTTGGGAGGCTAAGGCGAATTCCTAAGCCATGAACTGGACTCAGGAGTTCAAGACCGGCCTGGGCAACATGGCAAATGTTGCCATGTTGCTATCTCTACAAAAAATGCAAAAAACTTAGCTGGGCAAGGTGGCATGGACCTCCGGTCCCAGCTACTTGGGAGGCTGAAACATGAGAATCACTTGAGCCCGGGAGGTGGAGGTTGTAGTAAGCTGAGATCGCACCACTGCACTCCAGCCTCGGGGACGGAGGCAGACCCCATCTCAAAATAATAATATGATAATTATTCTTTCCTTTACCTGAAAAAGTAAAACTCCATGCTTACTTACCTCTTTTAGGAGATTATCTGAGTATCTGAGCCCTGGACAGATCTAGATCAGGGGTGTCCAATCTTTTGGATTTCCTGGGCCACCTTGGAAGAAGAATTAAGAATTGTCTTGCCCACACATAAAATGCACTAACAAACACTAACGATAGCTGATGAGCTTTAAAAAACAGCGAAAAAAAAGTCTCATAACGTTTTAAGAAAGTGTATGAATTTCTATTGGGCTGCATTCAAAGCCGTTCCAGGCTGCACGCAGCCCAAGGGCCACAGGTTGGAGAAGCTTCATCTAGAGACTTTCTTAAAGAACCCTGATTTAATTGTATTCATTAATGGTTCAAACATAAAAAGTAAAACTAAAAATTGCTAAACAGGATAACCTATCACAGACTTAAGTTTGTCCTTAAAATATAAGCTTCTCATAGAAACTAAATCAGTTCACATTGTGTATTGTAAATATTTTTAAATTTTCTGTGTGTTATGATGTTTTGACATTTTAAAAAATCTTTCTGGCTAGGGGGAGACTGCCCCTCCTGGGGCTAGCCAAGTCTTAAAAATAACAAAGGCCCAGCCAGGAGCATCTTTCTTATGCACAATAACCAGTCCAGAGCCCTACCTCCTCTGTTTGGCCCAGATACCCCAGGAGGCCACATTCCTCTTCTTAATCATCCTACTGTTAATGGAAGAAGCGTCTTACCCCAGATCCCAAGGAGCGGGTTCTTGGATCTCACATAAGAAAAAATTCAGGGCAAGTTGGAGAGCATGGTGAAGTTAAGATAGTTTATTACAGACTATGCTATTACAGAATAGTCTATTACAGACGATTCTTTTTCTTTCTTTTTTTTGAGTCAGATTCTTGCTCTCTTGCCCAGTCTGGAGTTCAGTGGCACAATCTCAGCTCAGTGCAACCTCCACCTCCCAGATTCAAGCGATTCTCCTGCCTCAGCTTCCCAAGTAGCTGGGATTACAGGTACCTGCCACCACACCTGGCTGTTTTTGTATTTTTAGTAAAGATGGGGTTTCATCATGTTGGCCAGGCTGGTCTTGAACTCCTGACCTCATGATCCACCTGCCTTGGCCTCCCAAAGTGCTGGGATTACAGGCATGAGCCACTGCACCTGGCCTAGTATTGTTATTCTCTTGTGTAACTGTTGATTTCAGCAAGAATTCATGGTTATACTATTGTCTTTAAAGTGAAATTGGCCGGGCGTGGTGGCTCACTCCTGTAACCCCAGCTCTTTGGGAGGCTGAGGCAGGTGGATCACCTGAGGTCAGGAGTTCAAGACCAGCCTGGCCAACATGGCAAAACCCTGTCTCTACTGAAAATACAAAAATAAGCTGGGTGTGGTGGCAGGCACGGAAGCTGAGGCAGGAGAGTCGCTTGAACCTGGGAGGCGGAGATTGCAGTGAGCCAAGATCACGCCATTGCACTCCAGCCTGAGCAACAGAGTGAGACTCCATCAAAAAAATAAATGAATAAATAAAAAAATTTTTTAAAGTGAAATGCATTCTTAAACTAAGAGTGTGTTTTGTTCTTAAGATATCAGGACATCAGGACATCTCCTAAAGTTCTGGGTTTTTTGTAGTTAGCATCATTAACTTGTCCCCTCAACCATAAACATCTTGAGACCAAGAGTTCCCAATCCCCTGGGAATGTAACCCAGCACCCCAGCAGGTTTGGCTTTATCTGGCTTTTATTCAAGATGGAGTCACTCGGGTTAGGATACCTCTGACACTAGGGCCAGGTATCAAGCAACTAGAGACCACCCTCATGTAGCCCAAAGCCCAAGGAAGTTATTCAAACTAGCCGGTCATAAACTGTTCACCCTGCCCTGCATTGCCTATTGTATAGAAGTCCCAGTAAAGGTCGTGGCCTAAATCTTCCCCTTGCTCCTGTCTTCTGCCTCCAGACCACCCTGGTGTCTTTCCCTTTGTGGCCCTGCATGGTGTACCTGGCCTCCTGTCTGTACAGCCTGTGAGTAAATACACTGTTTTATTCCTGACCCTCTCTGGCATCTCCTCTAGTGGCCACACCTGAGGGACCATTGCATAAAAGAATTACAAGCCGCCGGGCGCGGTGGCTCAAGCCTGTAATCCCAGCACTTTGGGAGGCCGAGGCGGGTAGATCACGAGGTCAAGAGATCGAGACCATCCTGGTCAACATGGTGAAACCCCGTCTCTACTAAAACTACAAAAAATTAGCTGGGCATGGTGGCGCGTGCCTGTAGTCCCAGCTACTCAGGAGGCTGAGGCAGGAGAATTGCCTGAACCCAGGAGGCGGAGGTTGCGGTGAGCCGAGATCGCGCCATTGCACTCCAGCCTGGGTAACAAGAGCGAAACTCCGTCTCAAAAAAAAAAAAAAAAAAAAAAAAGAATTACAAGCCAGCCATGGTGGCAAGCATCTGTGGTCCCAGCTACTTGGGAGGCCAAGGCAAGAGGATCACATGAGTCTAGGAGTTTGAGGCTGCAGTGAGCCATGATTTTGCCATTGCACTGCAGTCTGGGTGACAAAGATAGACCTTGTCTCTAAAAAAACCCTAATAATTTGCAAAACAGATGGCTAAATTGATTGCCTTGGCCCAGACTTATCAACTGACAAAATGTAAAAGAAAAATTTTATATTTATAGCAAACTTATGAGTTTAGGGTAGTTCATAACATCACAATGGTTTAGAAACAAAGAGATTTTCTGACCTCTCTAAGAACCCTTAAAACTGAAATGGTAAATTTGAAAAGTTGGAGATGTTTTGCCATTATCCAAGAAGATAACCATAATAAAAACATTTCAGCCAAAATGCTTCATCATTTCACTCGTAATAGCAGAGACAGACTGCCTACCATACTGAACCAGCAATGGTGGGGGAATCTTGAGAGATATTGTCGAAGATGTTTCCAAGGAAATGTCCTACCTACAGTTGCACAGTCCTGCAAAACTATTAGCGTAGGAAATTGGCAGGAACTACAGCCTTCAGGCCCTTTTTAAACCTCTCCAAATGGGATGTGAGTGTGTTCTGGTTATCATGGTCTATTCTTAGAGTTGGTTGAGGCCTCTCCTTGCTATAGAGCTGAATGTAGTGATTTTTACAGTTGCTTGCTTTTGTGCTCCTGATGTGGGAAATCTCAAGGTATCTCCCTAGTAACAGGGATGCACATTTTGTTGGTATCATTATTTTTTATTTATATATATTTTTTAAAAGACGGGCTGTCGAACTCCTGAGCTCAGGCAATCCACCCTGGCCTCCCAAAAGTGCTAGGATTACAGGCGTAAGCCACTGCGCACAGCCTGGTATCATTATTTTTAAATTCCTTAACATATTACATTTTACTCAGAAATTCCTCTATCCTTGCCATACTCAAATTCATAAGAAATAAATACAATTAATAGAATTCTCTAATCATAATTATCAAAGCTTTCAAAAACCCGGCCAGGTGCAGTGGCTCATGCCTTTAATCCCAGTACTTTGTGAGACCGAGGTGGGTGGATCACAAGGTCAGGAGATTGAGACCATCCTGGCCAACATACTGAAACCCCCATCTTTACTAAAAATACAAAAAAATTAGCTGGGCATGTTCGCACATGCCTGTAGTCCCAGCTACTCTGGAGGCTGAAGCAGGAGAATTGCTTGAACCCAGGAGGCAGAGATTGCAGTGAGCCGAGACCACTGCACTATAGCCTGGGGTGACAGTGTGAGACTACATCTCAAAAAAAAAAAAAAAGCCTTGGATTTCCCAGGCCCAAAGAACTGTTATTAGTCTTCATGACAATGAGATCAAAGCTCTCAAAGATCCACAGGTTATCACCTTCTAAATTAATAAAAGCCTGCCTCATGCATTTGGGAATTTCATTTCTAATCCCAGATACTACTGAATTACAGGCTAATGTGGCTGAATATTCCAAGAGACTCATATAATACCTCCAGCATTATGACCAACAAAGTGTATTTTCAAAATATGTACCTAAACATCCTCTGCAAGATCTGCAACCTGAAGATCTGGTCTTCTGAAATAGGCAACAGAAATACAACTTCCCTGAACTTTGGTTAAAAAAACATACCTTCTTGGCCGGGCATGGTGGCTCATGCCTGTAATCCTAGCACTTTGGGAGGCTGAGGCGGGTGGATCACCTGAGGTCAGGAGTTTTAGACTAGCCTGGCCAATGTGATGAAACCCTGTCTCTATTAAAACTACAAAAATTGACTGGACATGGTGGCTCGCACCTGTAATCCCAGCCCGTTGGGAGGCCGAGGCAGGCTGATCACGAGGTCAGGAGTTTGAGACCATCCTGGTCAACATAGTGAAACCCCGTCTCTACTAAAAAAATACAAAATATTAGCTGGATGTGGTGGCAGGCGCCTATAATCCCAGCTGCTTGGAAGGCTGAGGCAGGAGAATCGCTTGAACCTGGAGGCAGAGGTTGCAGTGAGCCGAGATTGTGCCACTGCACTCCAGGCCGAGGGACAGTGTGAGACTCCATCTCAAAAGACAAAAAAAGAAAAGTACAAAAATTAGCTGGGCGTGGTGGTGTGCACCTGTAATCCCAGCTACTCAGGAGGCTGAGACAGGAGAATCACTTGAACCTGGGAGGCAGAGGTTGCAGTGAGCTGAGATTGTGCCACTGCACTGCAGCCTGGGCAAAAGGGCAAAACTCCATCTCAAGAAAAAAAAAGGCTGTTAACAAGTTGTTATATCAGTAAAACTCCAAGGTGTTGATGTTAAGATTTTTAAGAGTATGCAAAACCTTTAACTTAAAAGATACACATCACTTTGTCCTACACTAATGGACATCCATTTCTTCCGAAGACCTTAAACTGAGGATTCTTAGGAATCTTAACATTGACTGCAGAAGTAGACAGCTTTTGTGGCTCAAGCCTGTAATCCCAGCACTTTGGGAGGCCGAAGTGGGCGGATCATGAGCTCAGGAGATCAAGACCATCCTGGCTAACACCGTGAAACCCCACCTCTATTAAAAAAAAAAAAAAGAAAGAAAACTAGCTGCTGACTTCAGAAGTTCCACTTAAGACAGCAGAACAAGATTAATTTTCTATTCTTCAACATTCTTTTCTATCCTTTGTTCTTCTACTAATATCTATTATTACACTATGACACCCTCTAGAATATTCATATTAGCCCCACTTATCTTCATCCTATTATTTTGAATCCCCATGGCTGTCTTCTATCACCTCACGTTGTTCACGGGCCCTAGATACCGCTGTGAATTGAACTGATTGCTGGATCTAACATCTTCCACCAAATTCTGCTGACAATAATTTACTAGCAATCCTTTAAACACTTAAGAAGGCAGATTCCTTTTTATAGGCCCTTTCTGGCATTTAAACTTCCCTCATATTATTAGATATAATGAACTCCAAGTTTCTCTTCAAAGAATCAGTATGTCAGTATGCTCAGCTCTCTTATTTTTTAATTCTCCATTTTAAAGTTTAACTTCCTTGTAGTTTCAGTAAACAACCTTTTCCACCAGTTCTAATCAGTAGTTCACATCTGTTTCCCTGCTCCCCTACTCCATCCCGACTCATCCCAGTCACCGGCTCCGGTCACCCGCTCCGTTCACCTGCTCTGACCTGTCCCTGTAACCGTCCTTCCCACCAAACTACCTACTCCGGTTCGCACCTCTGCTCTCTTTAAAATAGCCTATCGGGACCGAGCGCAGTGGCTCATGCCTGTAATTTCAGCACTTTGGGAGGCTGAGGTAGGCGGACCACCTGAGGTCAGGAGTTCGAGACCAGCCTGGCCAACCCCATATCTACTAAAAATACAAAAATTAGTTGGGCATGGTGGCAGGCACCTGTAATGCCAGCTACTAGGGAGGTTGGGGCAGGAAAATCACTTGAACCCAGGAGGTGGAGGTTGTAGTGAGCCAAGATCATGCCATTGCACACCAGCCTGGGGACAACAGCAAGACTTCATCTCAAAAACAATAGATAAATAAAAATAAAATAGCCAATCGGAATTAGCCTAGACTGTGCTGTCTAATGCTAGACAATAGGGGAATGACACAGCAGTAGGGGCTAGCCTCCATCAAGAGTAAGGACCCCTTCCCTCTCCTTGTCCAGGTGTGCACTAACCATTATTCCATCTATGAGTGGCACCATTCTATAGAAGTAAATTGCCTTGCAGAGGAAATTTATATTCAAGTGCTACTTCTTTTGCGTCACTGAAAATTTACATATAACAATATCATTAATCCTGACCTTCAGCCTTGTATTAACGGACTCTGACCTCACATTATGAGAATGTCTCTGGTAAGGTTATTTTAATACTATCAGCGAGACCTAGCCAATCAGAAGTAGACAATATTATTTACCCCATCCTGACGACAATATTCAGTTTATTCTCCAGAACCATGTCATCTTGCTTTGCTGAGCTATTTAACCCCACTCAAAAATCTGTCTACCTCAAAGGACACAAAACTGGCTTACTCCTATTGTCATACATGATATTTATACTTTCAAAACAGTGTAGCTCCTAATTAGGGTGCTACAATTTATATGGATATTGGGTTTACGTTGGTCTACTACATCCTAATTTATCTTGTGTATTTAGGATAATAGTGAGGCACTTTCAGATCTTTAAAAGTATCATCCCCCTAGTGGATTAGGTTTCGTTGGAAAAATTCTACCCAGAAACCTCAAAAATGCAGAACCCAAAAGCTTATTTACAATTAAACAAACTCCCAAAAGACATAACTGACTCCCTTTTCATGGATACTTTGTAAATTGCAATTCCCACATTAAAGATAATCCCACTGGCAAACATGGTCCAAAACTTGCCTCATACCCTAACAAAAGTCATAACAAACACAACTTCACTCTGAAAGACAAACTAGTTTAAACTCATTAGCCAGGAATGTTATGGGCAATCACATAGTTGTTGATTACGTCCTAAGTAGCCAAGGGGAAATTTATGCTATACTAAACACCCCTAGCTACATCTATATACTACAAAACAAATACACTCATGAGAAAGCAAAAAAAAAAAGTGCATATTTAAGTCCATGCCTTCTCCATTGATAAGTCTCCAGTAATTTAGAGTCACCATTACTTATTCTGATGCAGAGTGGGAGAACACTTACAAATGGAGATTTCTTATATGCATGTAAATTTCTCCTTCAAAAGGGTAACTTCTGTCTTCTAAGGTTTGGGGCTAAAAAAAGGGGGGTTAACTGTTTTGTTTTGTTTTTTTTTCAGTTTTGCTCTTGTTGCCCAGGCAACCAGTGCAATGGTGGGATCTCGGCTCACTACAACCTCCGCCTCCCAGGTTCAAGCAATTATCCTGCCTCAGCCTCCTGAGTAGCTGGAATTAGAGGCACCCGCCACCACGCCCGGCTAATTTTTGTATTTTTGGTAGAGATGGGGCTTCACCATGTTAACCAGGCTGGTCTCCAACTCCTGACCTTAGGTGATCTCAGCCTCCCAAAGTGCTGCGATTACAGGCGTGAGTCACCATGTCCAGCCAGCTTCTACTCTTGCTTTCAAAGTTTCTCCTTTGTCTCTTGTTTCTCAAAATAATCCTTATGCCCAACAGGCATAATATGTACTGGCATAATCTAGTAGTCTACACTCATATTTTGGGATGAGATGTCGTGTCTTGAACTCCATCAGGTTTTTTGCTTTGTTTTGGCTAATTTTTTTTTCTTTTTTTTTTTGTTTTTTTGAGATGGAGTGTTGCTCTGGAGTACAGAGGCGCAATCTCAGCTCACTGCAACCTCCACCTCCCAGGTTCAAGAGGTTCTCCTGCCTCAGCCTTCTGAGTAGCTGGGATTACAGGCATGTGCCACCACGCCCTACTAACTTTTGTATTTTTAGTACAGACAGGGTCTTACCATGTTAACCAGGCTGGTCTGGACCTCCTGACCTCAAGTGATCCACCCGACTCAGCCTCCCAAAGTGCTGGGATTACAGGTGTGAGCCACTGCACCTGGCCCTATTTTTATTTTTAAGACTGGGTCTCACTCTGTCGCCCAGGCCAGAATGCAATAGTTCGATCACAGCTCATTGCAGCCTCAGCCACCCAAGATCAAGCAATCCTTCCACCTCAGCTTCCTGAAAAGCTGAGACTACAGGTGCACACCACCATGCCTGGCTAATTTTTTTATTCTGTAGAGACGGGGGTGTCACTGTGTTGCCCAGGGTGGTCTGGAACTCCTGGACTCAAGCGATCCTCCTGCCTTGGCCTCCCAAAGCTCTAGGATTACAGGCCTCAGCCATCATCCTTATCCCCTATCGATTTTAAATGATATTCTGTGACCATTATCAAATCAGAGGATCCAACAATTTACCCTGCAACAAAAGGTGCAGGAGAAACTATCGATACTCCAAATTTAGATTACGTTCTCTGCAAATAGTTTCTTTTTTTCTTTAAGTTTTTTTTTTTTTTTTTTTTTTTTTTGTTGTTGTTGTTGATTACTATTATTTGAGATGGAGTTTTGCTCTTGTTGCCCAGGCTGGAGTGCAATGGCATAATCTTGGCACACTGAAACCTCTGCCTCCCGGATTCAAGCAATTCTCCTGCCTCAGCCTCCTGAGTAGCTGGGATTACAGGCATGTACCACCACACCCGGCTAATTCTGTATTTTTTAGTAGAGACAGGGTTTCTCCATGTTGGTTAGGCTGGTCTTGAACTCCCGACGTCAGGTGATCCGCCCGCCTCTGCCTCCCAAAGTGCTGGGATTACAGGCATGAGCCACTGTGACCGGCCCTCTACAAACGGTTTCTAAAGCAAAGTTTTGGCTATGATGAAAATCTGGATATCAAGGATGAAGTTTCTGCAGGTTGACTGCATCTGCCCTTGGCCAAAAGGAAAAGAGAGTAAGGCATCAGCCTTAGTGTTGCTGTCCTTGCACTAACAGCTGGGCCCTGGTGATCTGCTGTTGAACATGAGAAATCTCACAGAACAGCAACATCAGACAAGTTTACTCTGTGACAATGATCAATCAAGGCAAAAACAAGACCAAACTGTAATGTTTTAACACAAACTAAATTAAACATGAACATTGTCTCAGCTACAGAAATGACCAATATTCCCCTAGACTGGCTAATATGAGTGACTAGTGCTTTTTTTTTTTTTTGAGACAGTCTCACTCTGCTACCCAGGCTGGAGTGCAATGGAATGATAATAGCTCACTGCAGCCTCAATTCTCAATTTCTCAGGCTCAAGAAATCCTTCTGCCTCAGCCTCCAGAGTAACTGGGACTAAATGTGTGTGCTTGCATGCCTGTCTATTTTATTTTATTTTTTTTTATTTATTTTTGAGATGAAGTCTTGCTCTGTTGCCCAAGTTGGAGTGCAATGGCGAGATTTCGGCTCACTGCAACCTCTGCCTCCTGGGTTCAAGTGATTCTCCCGCCTCAGCCTCCCAAGTAGTTGGGACTATAGGCATGGGCCACCACATCTGGCTAATCTTTGTATTTTTAGTAGAAATGGGGTTTCGTCATGTTGACCAGGCTGGTCTTGAACTCCTGACCTCAGGTGATCCACCCGCCTCAGGCTCCCAAAGTGCTGGAATTACAGGGGCGAGCTACGGTGCCCGGCTTTATTTTGATTTTTTGTAGAGACAGGATCTTGCTCTGTTGCCCAGGTTGGTGTCAAACTCCTGGCCTCAAGCAGTCCTCCAGCCTTGGCCTCCCAAAGTGCTGGGATTACAGGTGTGAGCCACCATGCCCAGCTGCTTTTTTTAAAAAAAAACAAATTATAACGTTATCCTCACTCCGTATTCTTGCCTCATCCTAGATAAACTTATTAGAATTCCCAATAATAGAATTACTCACACTCCCTCATAGCATCCAATTCAGAGCATAGCACTAATTCCTTAGATCCTTTCTAAAACTGCCTAATACAAACCCAAATCCTAAAATGAATCCTTTTTCACACCCTTTCCTGGAGGTGCTCCATGGTTTCTTCAGTGAACAACAAATCCCGCTTGTTTCACTGCAGGGATTTATGGTTTGACCCTAGAAACAACTGACTTCATTTCCAGATTGTTTGCGTGGAGAGCAATGAGAAAAGACACTCGAATTTTTGCCCCTACTTACATGCCCAGAACTAGTCTCCTCCTCTCTACTTTTTCTCTTCTGACTTTGTCTTCTCAAAAGAGGAAAATAATTTTGCAGTATACCCACTTCACTCCTGGAAGGAGTTCGAAGCACTTAGCATGAAATTAATTATCGTAAAGGTCTATCTGTGAGTAATTGCCCTAAATGAAGTTTGGATTACTCCTGTTTGAAATAACCCGTGTTCAGGAAGCTTGCTGAGGATTCCTAGAGACTTCCTTTGAATACATTTTCCCATAAAAGTGGAGTCTCTGTATTTGCCCTGTATTTCCATAAAAAGTCTCAGATTTCTTTCCTAATTCCGAGTGGTTTTCCTTAGAAGAGTTAAAAGTGGAGAGAAGATATAACAAGGACAGACATCACCATAGAAACAAGTTAGTTCATGACCAGCCTGGCCAACATGGTGACACCCCATCTCAAAAAAAAAAAAAGGAAACAAGTTAGACAATCATAATTGTATTTGCTAACATCACTATCAAAATAAGGATAAATTTGAGAAAATTTATACATTAAGAGGACCTTTCACCAAACTTGGTAAATTCCTTTTGCTTTGTCTGTCTGGCTGGTGTTTTTGCTTTGTTTGGCTGGCTGGTGTTGCTACTTGGGGATTTTCAGAGTCAGCTTCTTGTCATACTCATGGTGATAGGCCCTGCCATCTAGCGGCCAAATTGCATAGTGTTACTAGTTTATTTAAAATTGAACCGCACGTTCATGGAGCCCAGCAGGTTCACCGCACTCCTTGGATATCCGTGAAATACGAACAAAGCCTCAGCTATTTCAAGATGCAAGGAACGTTTGAAACTTTTGGGAAATAGTCTGCCTTTTGCGGGAAAACAAAATCTTCATTTGGGAAGGATTGATTTGACCTTGACGCTGAAGTCCCTTTGACCCTATTTATATGTTTGCGAGTCTCTGTTTGAAACCAAGAGGGGATATATTTATTTAGGCGGCAGGATTCTGGGAGCATAACAGGTGAACATGTGGATTTTACAACAGTCCTTGCCAGCCTGGGCTTCCCCTACACACTGCAAAGGTGCAGCCGAATTTGAAGTGGTTAGGATTTGTGTCCCACAGGGCCAGAGATAATGGTGGAGTTCCAGGGGATGCAGACCCCAGAGAGGTGAGCTTGATGACTGAACTTAGGGCTTAGAAGATCAAAATGTGTCAGCAGGCCAAGAGCTGGGGCCATGAGGGAAACTAATCCTCATGTCCCTGAACAGGAGCAAAATTGGAGAGAACAGGAATTGAAGAAACACAGTCTGTGGTCTGTGCCTTTCTCCAAAGAAAATTTTAATGGCTTCAGTATTTAAAGGGGGAAAGGCAGACCTGGCATGGTTGTCACGCCTGTAATCCCAGCACTTTGGGAGGTCGAGGCAGATGGATCATTTGGGGTCAGGACTTTGAGACCAGCCTGGCCAACATGGTAAAACCCCATCTCTATTAGAAATACAAATATACCGGGTGTGGTGGTGCACACCTGTAGTCCCAGCTACTTGGGAGGCTGAGGCAGGAGAATCACTTGAACCCGGGACTGCACTCCAGCCGTGGTGACACGGAGAAACCCTGTCTTTAAAAAAAGCAGGTAGGGAGGTGGGGAGGCGGGGGACAAGCAGGGTGGAGGGGAAAGGGGGAGGGTATGGTTACATTACCAAAGACACAAGTGGCAAGACTAAAGGAACTGGTAAGGGATTAGTGAATTACGTATTCTTGTCACATTCAGTAAATCGGAACTTTACATAAGAAAAGTTGTTTCACCTTTTGTCTGTAGCTATCTGCTTAGGAAAAAAAGAAAAAGCAGCTGCTTGCAGCACTCAGATTTCAGCTTAATTTTTTCCTTTTAGCAGAGTGAATTGGGATTGCACGTTTTTCTGTTCATTTCACAAGTTTCTTTTTTTAAGACCGAGTCTTGCTCTGTCTCCCAGGTTAGAGTACAGTGGTGTGATCTCAGCTCACTGCAACTTCTGACTCCTGGGTTCAAGCGATTCTCCTGTCTCAGCCACCTGAGTAGCTGGGATTACAGGCACATGCCACCACGCCCAGCTAATTTTTGTATTTTTAGTAGAGACGGGGTTTCACCGTGTTGGCCAGGATGGTCTTGATCTCCTGACCTTAGGTGATCCACCCCCCCTCAGCCTCCCAAAGTGCTGGGATTACAGGCGTGAGCCACCGTGCCTGGCCCACAAGTTTTTACAGCATTTTCACTTAACACTCTCCCCTAATGTCCTCCACCTGGTAGCCTTCATCTAGACCAAAACTCAGGGCCTCAAAGCTTTATATGGCTCATGTTCCACGGGACAGGCAGGTGGCTCAGATGTTCCTCATAGACAAGGAACGAATCTCTGGCTTGGCCACTCCTGTTATAGCAGCAGAAAACGGATTAAGACAACACCCTAAGGTGAAATTTTAAAATCCATTTATACAACATGGAGAGAGCAAAGGATTTGCAGCATGAGAGCCTGGCTTGTGTGAAACTATCCTGTGTCACCCTGATTGTTCCCCTTGGCAAAGCCACGTGGCCTCTGTGGACCTCGGTTTCCTGGCACTAGTAGTTACTGAATCTGTCCATCCGGGAAATGGAACAGAAAAAAGGTAATGACTTGGTTCTTTACATGGGGAAATGGCCATTCCTCCTTAAGGTGAAGGAGAAAAAAACAAGGAGGAATCCAGACAGGGGTAGTTAAAATTCATAGCCCAGGTCTTTGTCATATCATCATGTTATGCCGAACCCCTGTACACTCCAATGGGGATGAATGTAAGGTTCAAGAGGCTGAAGAAGAGACCCAGAGCCAGTGAATGAGACATGGGGTTTTATCGGGGGCTTACATATGGGGGACAAGGCCCAACAGCAGTGGGCTGGACAGGAGAATCACAACCACTTGCAAAATAAAGTCATGGAATTTATATAGTATTTTCACCCTCCCCCTAACAGCCTACACCTGGCAGACTTCATTTAACCCAAAACACAGGGCCTTGAACCCCTGTATAGCCCACATTCTACGGGGCAGGACGGCTGGGAGTTCACGGGTTCTTCATAAATAAGAAATGAATCTCTGTGTTGGCCAACCCCAGATTTCTTAGCTCAGAACTTTAAACACACATTCAGGATTCAGGTGCATCTGCCATACAGGATCATTCTCAGGATATGCTTATGTTATTACCATCAGGTGCATTTATGACACAACTCCCATTCATTACAAAGTGAGAAAGTTGTGGCAGAGTATTAACCCATCCTGCCAATCCACACCCCACCTATTGAAAGCAGGTGGGAATTGGGAGCTAGCTTGTGTAGAACTGTAATGCAAGAGGACAACTGCCTGGCCAGGACAAAGAACAGAAGGGGCCTCATTGTCCTCCTCCCGCTTCCCTGGTAATACCCGCCTACCTCTGCCCAAACACCTAGGGGCTCTGTTAGAATAAAGGGCTGTGAGTCAGGGCCTAAGTTTAAGATTGGAAGTAGCTTTTCAGCAGGTGGTCTGGGGGTCCTGAGCCTGCGAGAAAGTCAGCTGTGGGAGAGTGAAATGGAGGCAGGACATTCTAAGGAGTTGGAGGCGATCAAAGACCAGCTGTGTGCCCTAAGGTTAATGCAGAGATTTCTTTTAAACATGTTCTTGATAAATATATGAATGATTTTATAAATACAGAAAAATTAGTAGACAAATACACAGCAATCTTTTTTTTGAGATGGAGTATTGCTCTGTCATCCCGGCTGGAGTGCAATGGTGAAGTCTTGGCTCACTATAATCTCTGCCTCCCAGGTTCAAGTGATTCTCCTGCCTCAGCCTCCTGAGTAGCTGGGATTACAGGCGCCTGCCACCACACCCAGCTAATTTTGGTATTTTAGGTTGAGACGGGGTTTCACCATGTTGGCCAGGCTGGTCTCAAACTCCTGACCTCGTGATCCACCTGCCTCAGCCTCCCAAGGTGCTGGGATTACAGGCGTGAGCCACTGCGCCTGACCACAGCAATCTTTAAGGGTGGTTACACTGGGTAGTGGATGTGGGCAAGAGTGACTTCAATTTTGTCTTGAAACAGTTTTGTATTTGTGAATATATTTTTCCTGAAAAAACAAGGAAGGATTACATCTGTCAATAGAAATCAAAAAGGTAGGTCCACAAAAAATCTTTTTATTGTTATTGTTTACTAATAGCCAGCAGGTTACCCATGGACCTATAGAGCTCACTAGACTATTGTTTTAAAACTATCTTTATTTGTATCTCTCTCTGTCCTGAGGGAACAAGGTGCTGGGAGGTTACACGGCCCCATTTAAGACTCCTCATCTCTCATCACTGGCTATTTTCATTTTCCTCTTTATTCCGTACATGTCTCCTTAGGTGAATATTATTTTGCAAGAGGAGTGTGTTTGTTTTCTTAAAACAAAGAACATACAAATCAGGGCAGTAGTCAGGCAGGGGAATCCTGCCAGCTGCTGTCACTTCTTTGGCCCCGACACATTGCCACCCACCTAGGTGACATGGATGCCATCAAGCAGCAACCCTTAAGGTGCTGACCCTCTAGCAGTTCCATGACCAAGAGCGAGAGGTGATAGGGTGTAGGCAGTGTCTGGTCTTGGAAACCTGCCTCTCACCTGGGGAGGAAGCAATTAAGGCATATGAAAGATACAACAGGCAATATTATCATTTGAACGTGTACTTATTTAAACTTTTTTTAACCTCTCAATAGGATTGTGAATGAATTTTCTGTTTTGTTATGTCTCGATTATTTATTTATTTAGAGATGAAGTTTTGCTCCTGTTGCCCAGGCGGGAGTGCAACGGCGCGATCTTGGCTCACTGCAACCTCCGCCTCCGGGGTTCAAGCCATTCTCCTGCCTCAGCCTCCCAAGTAGCTGGGATTACAGGTGTGCGCCACCATGCCTGGCTATTTTTTGTATTTTTAGTAGAGATAGGGTTTCACCATGTTGGCCAGGCTGGTCTCAAACTCCTGACCTCAGGTGATCTGCCCACCTCAGCCTCCCAAACTGCTGGGATTACAAGTGTGAGCCACTATGCCAGGCCTGTTGTTATGTTTCAATCATCTCTTGTGCACTTGCCGGCAGTTAGCCCACTTAAAGAGACAAATAGGTTCTCCCTGTGCAAGTGGTGCAAAGTTTCTTCCCCAGCTTTCTGACGCCCATGCCTCACTGCCTTTTCAGGCAACAGAGGTAGCCCATCAGGAACACAACACATACAATAGATTGTCATCCCAAAGCCCTACTACAAATACTTTTGGACCTACTGCTAGCCTGGAGGCCAGGAGAAAGAGAAGAGGGAGCATGAGAGGTGCTGGAAGCTCAGAATAATGAGACACTATCAACAACCATCCTAGTTTCTGTGGCAGAATGGGCAAACCATGAAGAGTCAGGGTTACTATAGCCTTCCAGTATCCTGTTCTAGGAATAGAACAGGATGTCATTTGGTGAAAAGTGGCTCTCTGTCCCTAGTCAAGAATAGTGGCACAGGGGATTTTCTAGGGGGAAGATTGACTAATTTCTAAGAGCTCTGCTGTTTGGCCTGAAGGGACTAACTTTGTTTGTTTGTTTATGTAGAGACAGGATCTCCCTCTGTCATCCAGGCTGGAGGGCAGTGGCATGATCATGGCTCACAGACTGCTTAAGCAATTTCCCTGCCTCAGCCCCCAGAGTGCTAGGATTATGCCACCACAACTAACTTTATTTAGAATAGAGAGTGGTGAAATCTGTGACCAGTGGAGGCCTTGGAGAATAGTTAGAGGAAACGAAGGAAAAAGGCAGCCAAAAAGAGCCCTCTGGATCATAGTCCAGAGGTTTGGGGGACTCTTTGCACAATTGGGATGGCTGTAGCCAATCAAGAATGAATCTTAGAGCAAGACATGGGGAGACATAAAAGCATTTTCCAAGCCACACGCAGACTCATCAACATAGGACAGAAGCTTCATTGGCACGAGGGGTTTAAACACAAAACTCTGACCAAACACCAAACAATAAGCTGCCCTGACTCAGGGGTGACTCCTAGGATATCAAATGTAAAAACAATATCACAAACACCAAAAGCATAAGCAATAAAACATAAAATATATATACTGAATAACATCAAAATTTAAAACTTCTATGCTTCAAAGGACACCATCAAGAAAGTGAAAACAGCCAGGCGTGGTGGCTCATGCCTATAATCCTAGCAATTTGAGAGGCTGAGGTGGGCGGATCACTAGGTCAGGAGTTTGAGATCAGCCTGGCTAAGACGGTGAAACTCTGTCCCTATTAAAAATACAAAAATTATCCAGGCATGGCAGCGTGCACTTGTAATCCCAGCTGCTCGGGAGGCTGAGGCAGAGAATTGCTTGAACTTGGGAGGCGGAGGTTGCAGTGAGCTGAGATTGCACCACTGCACTCCAGCCTGGGCAACAGAGTGAGACTCCATCTAAAAAAAAAAAAAAAGAAAAGAAAGTGAAAACAAAATTCACACAACGGGAAAAAATCTTTTTAAATCTTATATCTAATAGACTTGTACTGAGAACATATAATGAATAATTGCAACTGAATAAACAAATAACTAGATTTAAAAATGGGTAAGATGTTTGAATGGACATTCTCCAAAGAAGATATACAAATTGCCAATAAGCACTTGCAAATATACTCACCATCATTAGCCTTCAGGAAAATGTAAATCAAAATCACAAAGAGATACCACTTCAAACCCACTAGGATGGTTATAATTAAAAAGTCAGACCGGGTGCGATGGCTCATGACTGTAATCCTAGCACTTTGGGAGGCTGAGGCAGGTGGATCACTTGAGGTCAGAAGTTAAAGATCAGCCTGGCCAAGATGGTGAAACTCTGTCTCTACTAAAAATACAAAAATTAGCCGGGCATGGTGGTGGGTGCCTATAGTCCCAGCTACTCTAGAGACTGAGGCAGGAGAATTGCTTGAACCCTAGAGGCCGAGGTTGGAGTGAGCAGAGATCACTTTTATGTTTAACACACAGTTAAACATAAAAATTCCATGACCCACCAATTTTACTTCTAGGTAGGTACCTAAGGAGAAATGAAAACATATGTCCATTCAAAAATATACATAATCATAGCAGCTTTATAGGTAAGCACTGAGTACAACCCTAGTGTCTAGAAAAAGGTGAGGGGATAAAGAAATCGTGGTACATATTGTATTATTCCATCTACAAAAAATATCCAAGCTGGGCTCGGTGGCTCACACCTATAATCTCAGTACTTTGGGAAGCTGAGATGGGAGGATCGCTTGACCCAGGTGTTCAAGATCAGCCTTGGCAACATAGGGAGACCCTGTCTGTACAAAAAATAAACAAAATTAGCCAGGGCATGCATCTGTATTCTCAGGTACTTGGAAAGTCTAGGCGAGGATCACTAGAGCCCCAGGGGTGGTGGAGGCTGTAGTGAGCTCACTGTATCTGTCACTGCACTCCAGCCTGGGTGACAGAGTGAGACCCTGTCTGTAAAAAGAACTTCTGTCTGGGCACAGTGGCTCATACTTATAATACCAGCACTTTGGGAGGCCAAGATGGGCAGATCACTTTGAGCCCAGGAGTTTGAGACCAGTCTGGCAACATGGTGAGACCCCGTCTCTACTAAAAATACAAAAATTAGGCAGGCATAGTGGCCAGCTACTCGGGAGGCTGAGGCTGGAGAATTGCTTGAACCCGGGAGGCAGAGCTTGCAGTAGGCCAAGCTCGTGCCATGGCACTCCAGCCTGGGTGACAACAACAGAGAAAATCCAGAATAGGCAAATTATAGAGATAAAAGGAAATTAGTGGCTGCCTAGGGCTGTTGAAAGTGGCAGTAGGGGGTAATAGCAAAAGGGTATTATGATATTGTGAAATATAAGTATTTAATCTTCAAGTCCTGGTTTCCTAAAATGGCACCTAAATTCCTTCAAATTTCCTGAGTGAGAAGAATATCTTTTGTATACTAATGAGATGACTGGTGGCAGCCCCTCGGTAGCTGCAGAGTGGGAGCTGGTCACAGGAAAGACCAAGCATGATTAGAGGGTTGGGACTTTCAGCCCCACCTCCCAAATTCCAGGGAGATAACAGGGGTTGAAGGCAGACTTCATAACCAATGGCCAGTGATTTTATCAATCATGCCTATGAAATGAAGCCTCTATAAAAGCCCAGAATGACAAGGTTTGGGAGTGCTTCCAGATAGCCTAACACATCTAGGTTCCTGAAGGATGCCAGAAGGCACGGAAGCTCCACATCCCTGTCCACATACTGGCCCTGTGCATCTTTTCCATCTGGCTGTCCATCAGTATCCTTTAAAAAACCCTTTCTACTAAATGAGTAAATGTAAGTAAAGTGTTTTCCTGAGTTTAGGTGTGAGTCATTCTATCACGCCAGTATAACCCTCATACCAAAACCAGGTATAACATCACAAATAAGAGAACTACAGGCCCAACATGGTGGCTCACACCTGTAATCCCAGCACTTCAGAAGGCCAAGGTGGGCAGATTGCTTGATCTCAGGAGTTCAAGACCAGCCTGGGCAACATGGTAAAACCCTGTCTCTACTGAAAAAAAAAAAAAAGAAAGCTGGGTGTGGTGGTGTATACCTGTAGTCCCAGCTACTCAGGAGGCTGAGGCAGGAGAATTACTTGAACCTTAAAGGTGGAGGTTGCAGTGAGCTGAGATCACACCACTGCACTCCAGCCTGGGTGACAAAGAGTGAGACTCTATCTTAAGAAAACAAACCAAAAAAAAAAAAGCCTTTCTTTGTGGAATCACCATGGTGGCTGGCACCCTGTACACATATCCTGAAAATTGGAGGAGCTTCAAGGCCCTCATCACTGCTTGGTACAGCGGGACTTAGATCCATATGCTCTCCACAGCACCCCATTTCCAATTTGGCCAAACCAACTGCAGCCCTGAATTTTTCCACAAATTTCCTGCCAGCAAGGTTCTTGCATTTGAGGGTGACGATGGATTCTGTGTGTTTGAGAGTAATGCCATTGCCTACTATGTGAGCAATGAGGAGCTGCAGGGAAGTACTCCAGAGGCAGCGGCCCAGGTGGTGCAGTGGGTGAGCTTTGCTGATAGTGATATAGTGCCCCCAGCCGGTACCTGGGTGTTCCCCATCTTGGGCATCATGCACCACAATGAACAGGCCACTGAGAATGCAAAGGAGGAAGTAAGACAAATTCTGATCTACTGGATGCTCACTCGAAGATGGGGACTTTTCTGGTGGGCAAATGAGTGACATTGGCTGACATGACAATTGCCTGCACCCCGTTGTGGCTCTATAAGCAGGTCCTAGAGTCTTCTTCTGCCAGGCATTTCCTAATACCAACTGCTGGTTCCTCACCTGCATTAACTAGCCCCAGTTCTGGGCTGTCTTGGGGAAGGTGAAACTGTGTGAGAAGATGGCCCAGTTTGATGCTAAAAAGTTTGCAGAGAGCCAACCTAAAAAGGACACCCCATGGAAAGAGAAGGGCTCACGAGAAGAGAAGCAGCAGCCCCAGGCTGATGGAAGGAGGAGAAAAAGACGGCTGCCCCTGCTCTTGAGGAGGAGGTGGATGAATATGAGCAGGCGCTGGCCGCTGAGCCCAAGGCCAAAGACCCCTTCACTCACCTGCCCAAGAGTACCTTTGTGTTGGATGAATTTAAGCGCAAGTACTCCAACGAGGACACACTCTCTGTGGCACTGCCATATTTCTGGGAGCACTTTGATAAGGACAGCTGGTCCCTGTGGTACTCAGAGTGTCACTTCCCTGAAGAACTCACTCAGACTTTCATGAGCTGCAATCTCATCACTGGAATATTCCAGCAACTGGACAAGACAAGGAAGAATGGCTTCGCCAGTGTAATCCTCTTTGGAACCAACAATAGCAGCTCCATTTCTGGAGTCTGGGTCTTCTGATGCCAGGAGCTTGCCTCTCCGGTGAGTCCAGATTGGCAGGTGGACTATGAGTCATACACATGGCAGAAACTGGATCCTGGATTCTGGCAGTGAGGAGACCCAGATACTGGTTTGAGAGAACTTTTCCTGGGAGGGGCCTTCCAGCATGTGGGCAAAGCCTTCAATCAGGGCAAGATCTTCAAGTGAACATCTCTTGCCATCGCCTCGCTGCCTGTACCTGCCTTTCAGGTAGATAGGGGTCATTAAAGGAAACTAAACATTGTAAAAAAACAAAAACAAAAAACAACTTTTTGTCATTGTCATTATATTATTTTATTTGACAGAGTCTCACTCTTATTGCCCAGGCTGGACTGCAATGGCACAATCTCAGCTCACTGAAACTTCTGCCTCACAGGTTCAAGCAATTCTCCTGCCTCAGCCTCCCAAGTAACTGGGATGACAGGCACTCATCACCACGCCTGGCTAAATTTTGTATTTTTAGTAGAGATGGGATTTCACCATGTTGGCCAGGCTGGTCTTGTACTCCTGACCTAGGCTATCCGCCCGCCTCAGCCTCCCAAAATGCTGGGATTATAGGCATGAGCCACTGTGCTCGGCCAAGAAAAACTTTTTAACCTTTGCCAATGTGATACAGGAAAAGCTATATTTCAGTGCTGTTTTTAAAAGGCATAGCCCCAGCCTGGGCAGCAAAGCCAGACTTCATCTCTACAAAAAAAAAAAAAAAAAAAAAAAACAGAAATTAACTGGGCATGGTGGCATACACCTGTAGCACTAGCTACTTGGGAAGCTGAGGCAAAAGGATCACTTGAGCCCAGGAGGTTGAGCCTGGAGTGAGCTGTGATCATGCCACTGCACTTCAGCCTGGGGAGCAGAGCAAGACCTTGCCAGAAAAAAAAGAAAATGAAAACTACAAACTAATATTTCTTATTAATATGGATGCAAAAACCATCAACAAAATACTAGAAAGCTGACTATAGTAACATGTAAAAATAATTATATAATATAACCAAATGTGATCTATACCAGGAATACCAGGTTCCTTTTTTTTTTTTTTTTTTTTTTGACAGAGTCTTCCTCTTGTCACTCAGGTTGGAGTGCAATAGTACGATCTCGGCTCACTGCAACCCCCGCCTCCCAGGTTCAAGCAGCTCTCCTGTTTCAGCCTCCAGAGTAGCTGGGATTACAGGAACCCACCACTATGCCCAGCTAAATTTTGTATTTTTAGTAGGAATGGAGTTTCACCATTTTGGCCAGGCTGGTCTCAATCTCCAGACCTCATGATCCACCCTCCTCAGCCTCTCAAAGTGCTGGGATTACAGGTGTGAGCCAACGTGCCCGGCCTACCAGATTCTTTTAACATTCAAAAATGAAATTATATAATACACTGTATCAAGAAAAAACACAAAAATCACATGATTATCCCAATAGTTGCAGAAAAAAATTGACAAAATCGGGCCGGGTGCAGTGGCTCACGCCTGTAATCCCAGCACTTTGGGAGGCCAAGGAGGGTGGATCACAAGATCAGGAGTTCAAGACCAGTCTGGCCAACATGGTGAAACCCCATCTCTACTAAAAATACAAAAAATTAGCCGGGCATGGTAACATGCACCTGTAATCCCAGCTACCCTGGAGGCTGAAGCAGGAGAATCATATGAACCCAGGAGATGGAAGTTTCCGTGAACCGAGATAGCACCATTGCACTCCAGCCCAGGGACAGCGAGACTCTGTCTCAAAAAAAAAAAAGAAAAAGAACAAAATTGAACTCGCCTTCATATAAAAATATGCAGTAAACTAGGCATAGAGATAACTTCCTCATCCTCATAAAAGGTATCTGGGAAAAACCCAAAGTTAAGGCTGGGCACAGTGGCTCACGTCTATAATCCCAGCACTTTGTTGGGGCAAGGCATGTGGATCCCTTGAGCTCAGGAGTTTGAGACCAGCCTGGCCAACATGGCAAAACACTTTCTGCACTAAAAATACAAAAATTAGTCGGGCATGGTGAAGGGCGCCTGTAGTTCCAGCTAGTCAGGAAGCCGAAGCAAGAGAACCATTTGAATGCAGGAGGCAGAGGTTGCAGTGTGCTGGAATCATACCACTGCACTCTAGCCTGGGCGACACAGCAAGACTTCATCTCAAAAAAAAAAAAAATATATGGGTGCATTGTAGGTATATATATTTATGGGGTACATGAGAATGATTTGATACAGGAATGTAATGTGAAATAACCACATCATGGATAATGGTACTTATGGGACCCTGTACACATATCCTGATTTATCCTTTGAGTTACATGCAATCTGATTATACTCTCTTTTATTTGAGACTGAGTCTCGCTCAGTTGTCCTGGCAAGAGTGCAGTGGCGCGATCTCGGCTCACTGTAACCTCTGCCTCCCGGGTTCAAGTGATACTACTACCTCAGCTTCCTGAGTAGCTGGGATTACAGGCATGTGCCACCACACCCAGCTAATTTTTTGTATTTTTAGTAGAGATGGGGTTTCGCCATATTGGCCAGGCTGGTCTCGAACTCCTGACCTTGTGATCCACCCACCTCAGCCTCCCAAAGTGCTGAGATTACAGGCTTAAGTCACCACACCTGGCCCTTATACTATTTAAGTTATTTAAAAATTTTCAGTTAGGTTATCATTGGCAATAGTCACTCTATTGTGCTATCAAATAGTAGGTCTTGTTCATTCTTTCTATTTTTTTTTTGGTACACATTAACTATCCTCACCTCTGCCATAAACCCCCACTATCCTTGCCAGCCTCTGGTAACCATCCTTCTACTCTCCATGTCCATTATTTCAATTGATTTTACTTTTAGATCCCACAAATAAGTGAGAACGTGTGATGTTAGTCTTTCAGGGCCTCAATTATTTCACTTAACAGGATCTCCGATTCCATCAGTGTTGTTGCAAATGACAGGATCTCATTCTTTTTTATGGCTGAATAGTACTCCATTGTGTATATGGACCACATTTTCTTCATCCATGCATCTGCTGATGAATACTTAGCTTGCTTCCAAATCTTAGCTATTGTGAACAGTGCTGCAACAAACATAGGAGTGCAAATATCTACTGACTTTCCTATTTTGGTTATTCACCCAGCAGTGGGATTGCTGGATCTTATGGTATCTCAAATTTTTATACTTTAAGGAACCTCCAAGCTATTCTCCATAGTGGTTGTAATAACTTACATTCTCACCAAGAGTGTATAATGGTTCGCTTTTCTCCATATCCTCACCAACATACATTATTACCTGTCTTTGGGATATAAGCCATTTTAACTGGATGTGATGCTATCTCCTTATAGTTTTAATTTGCATTTCTCTGATGATCAGTGATGTTGAGCACTTTTTAAAATGCTGTTGTCATTTGTATGTCTTATTTTGAGAAATATCTATTCAAATCTTTTGCAAATTTCTTGATCATATTATGAGATTTGTTTCCTCTAGAGTTATCTGAGCTCCTTACATATTCTGGTGATTAATTGCTTGTCAGAGAGGTATTTTGTAAATATTTCTCTCATCCTATGGGTTGCCTCTTCACTTTGTTGATTGTATCCTTTGCTGTGCATGATTCTTGTGCCTCAGCCTTCCAAATAGTTGGGACTGCCCGTGCCTGCCTAATTTTTTAATTTTTAGTAGAGAAGGGGTTTTGCCATGTTGGCCAGGCTGATCTCCAATTCCTGGCCTTAATTGATCCACCCACCTCGGTCTCCTAAAGTGCTGGGATTACAAGTGTAAAGCTTTTTAACTTGATGTGATTCTATTTGTCCATGTTTGGTTTGATTGACCATGCTTGTGGGGTATTGCTCAAAAAATCTTTGCCCAGACCAATGTCCTGGAGAGTTTTCCCTATGTTTTCTTGTAGTAGTTTCATAGTTTGAGGTGTTAGATTTAAGTCTTTAATTCACTTTGATTTCACTTTTGTATACGGTGAGAGATAGGGATCTAATTTCATTCTTATGCATATGGATATCCAGTTTTCCCAGCACCACTTATTGAACAGACTGTCTTTTCCCCAATGTATGTTCTTGACACCTTTGTCAAAAATGAGTTCACTATAGGTGTGTGAATTTCTTTCTTGGTTCTCTATGCTGTTCCATTGGTTCATGTGCTTGTTTTTGATTTGATTATTGTAGCTGTGTAGTATAGTTTGTAGTCAGCTAATGTGATCCCTCCGGTTTTGTTCTTCTTGTTTAGGATAAGTTTGGCTATTCTGGGCCTTCTGTAGTTCCAAATAAATTTTAGAATTTTTTTTAAATTTCTGTGATGAATGTTGTTAGTATTTTAATAAGGATTGCATTTAATCTGTAGATTGCTTTGGGTAGTATGAAAATTTTAAAATATTGATTCTTCCAATCCATGAACATGAAAAATATAGAACACTTCACAAATTTGCATGTTATCCTTGCACAGCTGCCATGTATTTTCTCTGTATCTTTCCAGTTTTATCTATGTGCTGCTGAAGTGATCATATGAAGCATGATTAATTTGTGAGTCAGATTTGCTGGTTCCGACCACTCCTCTGTGACCTAAGTGTTATGCCCATTTTACAAAGGAGACAATCTATGCGTGGAGTGAGTAAGAAACTGGCCTAAAATCATGCCCAAATCAAGAGGTGGAGCTGGGCTCCACCTTGGGTCTGTTCGATTCTAAGTTTGTATTTATAACACCTGTATCAACTCTCTATTTTTTACTCAATAGCTGTCATTATGATGCAAGGGACAAGAGTGAAGTACTATTACTTCTGGCTTGTAAAATTGGCCAAGTGTAAAATCTTAATTTTACTCAGTTCTGGCTAGGGAGCAGCATCCACAGCAAGTGAATCCCTTAGTACAAGTTTTCTTTCTTTTTTTTTTATCCCCATTTATTTATTTTATTGCATTTTAGGTTTTGGGGTACATGTGAAGAACATGCAAAATTGTTGCATAGGTACACACGTGGCAGTGTGATTTGCTGCCTTCCTCCCCATCACCTACATCTGGCATTTCTCCCCTCACTGTCTCTCCCCAGCTCCCCACCCCCCACCATCCCTCCCCTATTTCCCCCCAACTGACCCCAGTGTGTAGTGCCCCCCTCCCTGTGTCCATGTGTTCTCATTGTTCAACACCCGCCTATGAGTGAGAACATGCGGTGTTTGATCTTCTGCTCTTCTGTCAGTTTGCTGAGAATGATGGTTTCCAGGTTCATCCATGTCCCTACAAAGGACACAAACTCATCATTTTTGATGGCTGCATAATATTCCATGGTGTATATGTGCCACATTTTCCCTATCCAGTCTGTTGTCGATGGGCATTTGGGTTGGTTCCAGGTCTTTGCTATTGTAAACAGTGCTGCAATGAACATTCGTGTGCACGTGTCCTTATAGTAGAACGATTTATAATCCTTTGGTTATATACCCAGTAATGGGATTGCTGGGTCAAATGGAATTTCTATTTCTAGGTCCTTGAGGAATCGCCACACTGTCTTCCACAATGGTTGAACTAATTTACACTCCCACCAACAATGCAAAAGTGTTCCTATTTCTCCACATCCTCTCCAGCATCTGTTGCATCCAGATTTTTTAAGGATCACCATTCTAACTGGCGTGAGATGGTATCTCAATGTAGTTTTGATTTGCATTTCTCTGATGACCAGTGATGATGAGCATTTTTTCATATGTTTGTTGGCCTCACGTATGTCTTCTTTTGTAAAGTGTCTGTTCATATCCTTTGCCCACTTTTGAATGGGCTTGTTAGTTTTTTTCTTGTAAATCTGTTTTAGTTCTTTGTAAATTCTGGATATCAGCCCTTTGTCAGATGGGTAAACTGCAAAAATTTTTTCCCAATCTCTTGGTTGCCGATTCACTCTAATGACTGTTTCTTTTGCTGTGCAGAAGCTGTGGAGTTTGATTAGGTCCCATTTGTCTATTTTGGCTTTTGTTGTCAATGCTTTTGGTGTTTTGGTCATGAAGTCCTTGCCTACGCCTACGTCCTGAATGGTTTTGCCTAGATTTTCTTCTAGGGTTTTTATGGTGTTAGGTCTTAGGTTTAAGTCTTTAATCCATCTGGAGCTAATTTTAGTGTAAGGTGTCAGGAAGGGGTCCAGTTTCTGCTTTCTGCACATGGCTAGCCAGCTTTCCCAACACCATTTACTGAACAGGGAATCCTTTCCCCATTGCTTGTTTTTGTCTGGTTTGTCAAAGATCAGATGGTTTAGATATGATGTGTTGCCTCCAAGACCTCTGTTCTGTTCCATTGGTCTATATCTCTGTTTTGGTACCAGTACCATGCTGTTTTGATTATTATAGCCTTGTAGTATAGTTTGAAGTCCGGTAGTCTGATGCCTCCTGCTTTCTTCTTTTTGCTTAGAATTGACTTGGCTATGTGGGCTCTCTTTTGGTTCCATATGAAGTTTAAGGTGGCTTTTTCCAGTTCTGCAAAGAAGGTCATTGGTAGCTTGATGGGGATAGCATTGAATCTGTAAATTACTTTGGGCAGTATGGCCATTTTCACGATATTGATTCTTCCTAACCATGAATATGGAATGTTTCTCCATCTGTTTGTGTCCTCTCTTATTTCATTGAGCAGTGACTTGTAGTTCTCCTTGAAGAGGTCCTTTACATTCCTTCTTAGTTGTGTTCCTAGGTATTTTATTCTCTTTGTGGCAATTGTGAATGGAAGTGTGTTCTTGATTTGGCTCTCTTTAAGTCTGTTATTGGTGTATAGGAATGCATGTGATTTTTGCACATTGATTTTGTATCCTGAGACTTTGCTGAAATTGCTTATCAGTTTCAAGAGATTTGGGGCTGAGACACTGGGGTCTTCTAGATATACAATCATGTCGTCTGCAAATAGAGACAATTTGACTTCCTCCTTTCCTATTTGGATGCCCTTTATTTCTTTTTCTTGCCTGATTGCTCTGGCTAGAACTTCTAATATTATATTGAATAGCAGTGGTGAGAGAGGGCATCCTTGTCTGGTGCCACATTTCAAGAGGAATGCTTCCAGTTTTTGCCCATTCAGTATGATATTGGCTGTTGGTTTGTCATAAATAGCTTTTATTATTTTGAGATACTTTCCATCAATACCTAGCTTATTGAGGGTTTTTAGCATAAAGAGCTGTTGAATTTTGTCAAAGGCCTTCTCTGCATCAATTGAGATAATCATGTGGTTTTTGTCTTTGGTTCTGTTTATGTGGTGAATTACGTTTATAGACTTGCGTATGTTGAACTAGCCTTGCATCCCCAGGATGAAGCGTGCTTGATCATGGTGGATAAGCTTTTTGATGTGCCGTTGCAATCGGCTTGTCAGTATTTTATTGAAGATTTTTGCATCTATGTTCATCATGGGTATTGGCCTGAAGTTTTCTTTTCTTGTTGAGTCTCTGCCGGGTTTTGGAATCAGGATGTTGGTCTCATAAAATGATTTGGGAAGAATTCCCTCTTTTTGTATTGTTTGGAAGAGTTTCAGAAGGAATGGTACCAGCTCCTCTTTGTATGTCTGGTAGAATTCGTCTGTGAACCCGTCTGGACCTGGGCTTTTTTTGGGTGGTAAGCTCTTAATTGCTGCCTCAACTTCAGACCTTGTTATGGGTCTGTTCAGGGTTTCGGCTTCTTCCTGGTTTAGGCTTGGGAGGAGGCAAGTGTCCAGGAATTTATCCATTTCTTCCACGTTTATTAGTTTATATGCATAGAGTTGTTTATAATAATCTCTGATGATGGTTTGAGTTTCTGTGGAATCTGTGGTGATATCCCCTTTATCATTTTTTATTGCATCCATTTGGTTATTCTCTCTTTTCTTTTTTATTAATCTGGCTAGTGGTCTGTCTATTTTGTTGATCTTTTCAAAAAACCAGCTCCTGGATTTATTGATTTTTTGAAGGGTTTTTTGTGTCTCTGTCTCCTTCAGTTCTGCTCTGATCTTAGCTATTTCTTGTCTTCTGCTAGACTTTGAGCTTTTTTGACCTTGCTCCTCTAGCTCTTTCAGTTTTGACAATAGAGTGTCAATTTTTTATCTCTCCTTGCTTCTCATGTGGGCACTTATTGCTATATATTTTCCTCTAGACACTGCTTTAAATGTGTCCCAGAGATTCTGGCATGTTGTGTCTTCATTCTCGTTGGTTTCGAAGAACATCTTTATTTCTGTCTTCATTTCATTGTTTATCCAGTCAACATTCAAGAGCAAGTTGTTCAGTTTCCATGAAGCTGTGCAGTTCTGGGTTAGTTTTTGAATTCTGAGTTCTAACTTGATTGCACTGTGGTCTGAGAGACTGTTTGTTACGATTTCCGTTCTTTTGCATTTGCTGAGGAGTGATTTACTCCCAATTATGTGGTCAATTTTAGAGTAGGTGTGATGTGGTGCTGAGAAGAATGTATATTCTGTGGATTTGGGGTGGAGAGTTCTGTAAATGTCTATTAGGTTTGCTTGGTCCAGGTCTGAGTTCAAGTCCTGGATATCCTTGTTAATTTTCCGTCTCGTTGATCTGTCTAATAATGACAATGGGGTGTTAAAGTCTCCCACTATTATTGTGTGGGAGTCTAAGTCTCTTTGTAAGTCATTAAGAACTTGCCTTATGTATCTGGGTGCTCCTGTATTGGGTGAGTATATATTTAGGATCATTATCTCTTCTTGTTGCATTGATCCTTTCCTTTCACCATTATGTAATGTCCCTCTTTGTCTCTTATGATCTTTGTTGCTTTAAAGCCTAATTTATCAGAGATGAGAATTGCAACTCCTGCTTTTTTTTGCTCTCCATTTGCTTGGTAAATCTTCCTCCACCCCTTTATTTTGAGCCTTTGTGTATCCTTCCATGTGAGATCGGTTTCCTGGATACAGCACACCGATGGGTTTTGGCTTTTTATCCAATTTTCCAGTCTGTGTCTTTTGATATGGGCATTTAGTCCATTTACACTTAGGGTTAATATTGTTATGTGTGAATTTGATACTGCCATTTTCGTGCTAGCTGGGTGTTTTGCCCTTTAGTTGAGCTAGTACTTGTTGTTCTTTTATATGTGTAGAGCCTCTTTCAGGAGCTCTTGTAGAGCTGGCCTGGTAGTGAAGAAATCTCTGAGTACTTGCATGTTCCCAAAGGATTTTATTTTTCCTTCACTTATGAAGCTTAGCTTGGCTAGATAGGAGATTCTGGGTTGAAAGTTCTTTTCTTTAAGGATGTTGAATATTGGCCCCCACTCTCTTCTGGCTTGTAGGGTTTCTGCTGAGAGATCTGCTGTGAGTCTGATGGCTTCCCTTTGTGGGTAACCCGACCTTTCTCTCTGGCTGCCCTTAGTATTTTCTCCTTCATTTCGACCCTGTTGAATCTGACGATTATGTGCCTTGGGGTTGCTCTTCTTGAGGAATATCTTTGTGGTGTTCTCTGTATTTCCTGGACTTGAATGTTTGCCTGCCTTGCTAGGTTGGGGAAGTTTTCCTAGATAATATCCTGAAGAGTATTTTCCAGCTTGGATTCATTCTCTTCGTCGCATTCAGGTACGCCTATCAAATGTAGATTAGGTCTTTTCACATAGTCCCACATTTCTTGGAGATTTTGTTCATTCCTTTTTACCCTTTTTTCTCCAGTCTTGCCTTCCCATTTTATTTCATTAAGTTGATCTTCGACCTCTGATATCCTTTCTTCTGCATGGTCAATTCGGCTGTTGATACTTGTGCATGCTTCGGGAAGTTCTCGTGTTGCGTTTTTCAGCTCCATCAATTCACTTATATTCCTTTCTATTTTGTCCATTCTCGTTAGCATTTCGTCAAATTTTTTTTCAAGGTTCTTAGTTTCTTTGCATTTGGTTAGAACATGTTCTTTAAGTTCACAGAAGTTTCTTACTACCCACGTTCTGAAGTCTGATTCTGTCATTTCATCACACTCGTTCTCCCTCCAACCTTGTTCCCTTGTTGATGAGGAGTTGTGATCCCTTGGAGGAGGAGAGGTGTTCTGGTTTCGGGTGTTTTCATCTGTTTTGTGCTGGCTTCTTCCCATCTTTAAGGATTTATCCACCTGTCGACTTTGTAGTTGCTGGCTTTCAGATTGGGTCTCAAATCTTTCAGATTGACGTTCTGTTTGTTGATGATGAGGTTATTTCTGTTTCTTGGTTTTCCTTCTGACAGTCTGGCCCCTCTGCTGTAGGTCTGCTGAGGTTCACTCCAGGCCCTGCTTGCCTGGGGTTCACCTGCAGCAGCTGCTGAACAGTAAGGGTGGTTACCAGTTTTCTTCTTCTGCTATCTTTGTCCCAGAAGGATACCCGCCTACTGTCAATCTGATCTCTCCTTTATGAGGTGTCTCTTTGGATATATAGGGGTCAGGGAGCTGCTTGAGGAGACGGTCTCTTCTTTATAGGAGCTCAAATGGTGAGCTGTGAGCTCTGCTGTTCATTCAGAGCTGCTGGGCAGGTACGTTTAGGTCTGCTGCAGCAGAACTCATAAACTGCTTTTTGTTCCCAGGTGCTCTGTCCCAGGGATTTAGGGCTTTACTTATGAGTTTCCGTTATGCTGCTGCCTTCTTTTTTTTTTTCCTTCAGAGCTGCCCTGCCCAGCAAGGAGGCAGCCTAGTCACTGTCGGCCTGTAGAGGCTTTGCTGAGCTGGTGTGGGCTCCGCCCAGCTGCCGAGTGAACTTCCCTGCAGTCTTGTTTATATGGGTGTAGTTAGAACTGCTTTAGCAATGGTGGCCTGCCTCTGTTGAGGCAGAGTCTCTCTGCTGTGGTGGGTTGCCTTGGCAACGGCGGGCTGCCTCAGCAAAGGCGGGCTGCCTCAACAATGGCAGGTTGCCTTGGCAACGGCGGGCTGCCTCAGCATTGGCCGACTACCTCTGTCTGGCGGGCTGCCTCGCTAATGGCAGACGCCCCTCCCCCACAGAACTGGATCGTCCCGAGTTCAGCTGCACTTGCGGTGAAACTCTCAATCCAGAGTTTCTGGTTGCTGTTCTTTTGTGGGGGTGGGACCAGCCGAGCCTGATCGCCTGGCTCCCTGCCTCAGAGCCTTTAAGTTGGTGTTCCAGTCACCTGTTGAAGAGGGGCCAGGATCTGTTTGTTTTCCCCTGCGGCCACTCACTGCACTGACTTAAACAGCGGCACTGAGGTTTGTGGCGCTTTTTTTTTTTTTTTTTGCCCTGGAATCTACTGTCCTGGTTCCCTGCTCAGTCCCCTTTCTAAACAGACGAATGGGCGACTTCCCGTGGCTCCAATCGCCAGCCAAAAGGGCTCCCGGACCGGTGTATTTTGTATGGAGAATCGCTGCTTCGCGGCGCCGACAAAGCAGCCGTGTGGGGCAAAGCAGCGGCGCCGGCCAGCACAGCCGCGCTGGCCGAAACAGCCGCGCTGGTGACCTGTGGAGCTCCTCCGCCTGGGAATTTCCTAGTCTGTGGGCAATAAAAATACGGCGTCCACTCACCCTCTGCGCTTTCACTGGGAGCTGCAATCTCCGAGCTGTTCCTAAACGGCCATCTTGGATCCTCCCCTCAATACAAGTTTTCTTGAAGGAAGTTGACTGATTTGATAATCCTGCTACACCAGGTAATTCCATACATGAGACTACATCTATGTGAAATGTTCAGACATGTATACATTGTTTTATTATCTATGGAGATATTCTTTTTTTTTTTTTTTTTGAGACGGAGTTTCGCTCTCGTTACCCAGGCTAGGAGTGCAATGGCGCGGTCTCGGCTCACCGCAACCTCCGCCTCCTGGGTTCAGGCAATTCTCCTGCCTCAGCCTCCTGAGTAGCTGGGATTACAGGCACGTGTCACCATGCCCAGCTGATTTTTTGTATTTTTAGTAGAGACGGAGTTTCACCATGTTCACCAGGATCGTCTCGATCTCTTGACCTTGTGATCCACCCGCCTCGGCCTCCCAAAGTGCTGGGATTACAGGCGTGAGCCACCGCGCCCCGTGGAGATATTCTTTAAACACCTTTACATCCACTGATTGACAAATAACCATAGTAGGATTGTATGGACAGAAAGCTCAGACACAGACACCATCTAAGTAAATCAACTAAGGTTTGCTTCTGCAGATGACATAGAAGAAAGTCATTGTGGTAAGAATATAGAGCTCAAAGATAAGCAGTGCTCTCAAGTGCAAAGATATAAGCATCCAAACCTCCAATTCTCATCAGGCAGTAAGGGTAGTGATGGTGGGATGATGGAAGGTGGAGGCACAATTTTGCAGATGTAATACTTCAGTGAGTGAGAGCCATAGCAGATCTTCTAGAAGCTAATTAGTCACATTACAAACAGAATAGGATAGGATGGTTATGTACCAGCAACCTCTGCATCAAAGTGGAGTGCCTCTCCTCAATCATGGGGTTGCACTCTATGTGTATACTGCATGCATTATGACTACTAACTGCAGTGTAGCACATTATACTCAGGTTGAACAAAGTCTTCATTTATCACTTCCAGCCTTCCCTAGGCCAACTCAGGCTGGTACAAGTAAGTTTCTGAACTGTAAGGAGTTACCCAGAGGCTTCTGTGAATCAAGTAGACAGTCTATTAGAGTAGATATAGTGTTCACCTTGCCCAACTTAAATACCATCCACGATATGATTCTGTAGTTGAATTATAATGTGATAAAATAATAAGAAAAAAAGTAGAATGTAGGCTGGGCATGGTGGCTCACACCTGTAATCTCAGCACTTTGGGAGGCTGAGGCAGGAGGATTGCTTAAGTTTAGGCGTTCAGGACCAGCCTGAGCAACATAGCAAGACCTCATCTCTACATAAAAAAAGAAAAAAAAAAAAGTAGGATAAGCCAGGCGCAGTGGCTCACACCTTTAATCCCAGCACTTTGGGAGGCTGAGATGGTGGATCACAAGGTCAAGAGATCAAGACAATCCTGGCCAACATGGCGAAACCCCTTCTCTACTAAAAATATGAAAATTAGCCAGATGTGGTGGTGCGCACCTGTAATCACAGCTGCTCAGGAGGCTGAGGCAGGAGAATCACTTGAACCTGGGAGGAGGAGTTTGTAGTGAGCAGAGAACGCACCATTGCACCCCAGACTGGATGACAAGAGTGGAAACACTGTCTCAAAAAAAAAAAAAGTAGGATAGAAACATTTATTTATGATATGGATGCATGTTAATTATATTTATAAAAATGAACAAAATAGCTCATGTAACTGCATAAATAAGACACTCCCATTAGAATATTCCTAACTGAATGTATCTCATGCATAGGAAATTTCTGGCAGAGTCAAATGCAAATCTTTAAAGTGAATATCACGAGTCACAGGATTTGCCCTTTATTTTTTTTGGTACTTTAGCATCATTTTCTGCATTTGTATAGTGAGCATGTAATACTTTTAAAATTAGAAATATAAAAACAGTGTTTTAAAATTCTCACAGGCCAGGTGCAGTGGCTCATGCCTATAATCCCAACACTTTGGGAGGCCGAGGCAGGTGGATCACGAGGTCAAGAGATCGAGACCATCCTGGTCAACAAGGTGAAACTCCGTCTCTACTAAAAATACAAAAATTAGCTGGGCATGGTGGCGCGTGCCTATAGTCCCAGCTACTTGGGAGGCTGAGGCAGGAAAGTCACTTGAACCTGGGAGGTGGAGGTTGTGGTGAGCCGAGATCGGGCCACTACAGTCCAGCCTGGGTGACAGAGCCAGACTCTGTCTCAAAAAAAAGAAACAAACAAACAAAAAACAAAACCAGACAAAGTCTGGATTCATATAACATAATAACTCCTGAAAAATAACATATTTAAAGACAAACCACCATTGTCTCACTCTGTTGCCCAGACTGGAGTGCAATGGCATGATCTTTGCTCACTGCAACCTGTGACTCCCAGATTCAAATGATTCTCATGCCTCAGCCTTCCAAGTAGTTGGGACTGCCAGTGTGCACCACCATGCGTGGTTAATTTTTTTTATTTTTGGTAGAGATGGGATTTTACTATGTTGTCCAGGCTGGTCTCCAATTCCTGGCCTCAAGTGATCCATCCACCTTGGCCTCCCAAAGTGCTGGGATTACAGGTATGAGCCACTGTGCCTAGCCAGGGGGCTATGTCTTTTTTAAATACCACTGAAATATGGTTGTTCGTGTTCTACAATGGCAAAGGTTAAAAACAGCAGATTATAAGGTCGGGTGTGGTTGCTCATGCCTGTAATCCAAACACTTTGGGAGCCTGAGACTGGTGGATCACCTGAGTTGAGGATTTCCAGACCAGCCTGGCCAGTTTGGCAAGCCTGGCCAACATGGTGAAACCCCATCCCTACTAAAAGCACAAAAAATTCACTGGGCATGGTGGTAGGTACCTGTAGTCCCAACTACTAAGGAAGTGGAGGCAGCATAATCACTTGAACCCAGGAGGCGGAGGTTGCAGTGAGCCAAGATCAGGCTACTCCACTCCAGCCTGGGCAGCAAGAGCGAAACTCATCTCAAAAGAGAAAAAAACAGATTTATAATTCTTATTATTTTGAGGTTGTATGCAAAGGGTGAATTTCATATGGTTTTGGGTAGAATGTATATTGCTACTGAATATTTGTACTACATTTGGGCAATTCTGTATGACATTTATCATTGGTTCAAAGATAAATAGGTTCCAGTGGATGAGAATGATCATAATCATAATCATAACAAATACTTATCTAGTGTTTCCTGTGTGCAAACTAATATCTTTGGCAGTTTATGTATATATTTATTCAGTTACCACAATAACTCTGTGAAGTATGACAAGGTACATAAACTATCATCCCAATTACACAAATGAGGAAACTTAGGTGCAGGGAGCTTAGTGATTTCCTGACATTCCCTCAAGTAGTTAAGTGGCAGAGCTGGACTTTGACTCCCAAAGTATGAGCTCCTATCCATTCTGTGCACTGCCTCTTGATCCCTGGTCTGTATTTCCTAGCACCGTGTGATATTTTATTAGGTTGCTATTGTGGCCTAAAAAAAATCATTAAATCTCAGTGGTGTATTACAGTAAACATCTTTTTTGCTCACACATCTGCAGATTGCCTGGTAGTTCGTTGGCTAACTTGAGCTAGGCTCAGCTAGATGACTGCAAGTCTGGGTCTGGGTGTGCTCTACATATCTCTCATTTATTTAGAATCAGTAGGCTAGCCAAGGAATGGTGATGACAGAGAGAAAAGGAGAGCAGATAGAAAAACTATAATGCGTCCTATGTCCTAAGCTCAGAATTGACATGCTGTCATTTTTGCTTATATCCCTTTGGCCAGTGACAATCATATGTCTGAGGCTAATATTAAAGAGGCAGGGGCCAATCGGAGTGGCTCATGTTTCTAATCCCATTACTTTGGGAGGCTGAGGTGGGAGGATCACTTGAGCCTGGAAGGTCGAGGCTGCAGTGAGCTGTGATTGTGCCACTGCCCTCCAGCCTGGGTGACAGAGACATTGTCTCAAAAATAAAGAGATGGGGAAATACACTCCAGTTCTACTCAGAAACATGCAAAGTCATATGACAAAGGGTGTGGATACAGTGAGGAGGTGAAGAAGCGAGATCAGTGGTTCCTTCGACCAAAGACATCATCACGAAAGTTTTAATTTCTGACTTAACCGAGTCTACCTCTTTATAGCCATGACATCATATTAGATGTTGTGCTCACCTGTAATTTATTTGCCCTATACTTGCTTTCCTTTCCCCATTCATGCATTCCACTGCTGCCTCTTTTAAGAAGTTTCTTCATGTGCAATTGTATGGTAGCTACCCCCATGTATGGTAAACATACCTGACAGCAATAACTGAAGCATACCATGAGAATAACCCTGTATGGCAGATGCACCTGAGCGCATGTTTGGAGTTCTGAGCTTAGAAATCTGGTTCTTTATCCATAAGGAGCATCTGAACCTCCCACTACCCCGTCCTGTGGAATGCAGGCTGTATGGGGGCCTTACGTTTTGGAGGTTGGTAGGGGGAGGGCGCTAGGTGAAAATGCTATGTGAACTACATGCTATTTGCATCCTTTGTGGTTCTCCTGCCCAGTCCCCGTCACTGGGCTGTGTAGTTCTCCTGTCTAGCCTGCTGCCACTGGATCATCCCTGTGTGTAACATCACTTAAAGATAGTAAAAGAATCAAAATTGCTTTTGAGAATGTATTTCCTATATTATTGTAGTGGAATGGACGGTGGCCCCCAGTAGGAAATGCCCATGACCTAATTCCTATAACCCGTATTACTTTTATATGGCAAAATATATGATTATGTTAAGGATCTTTTTTTTTTTTTTTTTTTTGAGACAGAATCTCGCTCCATCACCCAGGTTGGAGTGCAGTGGCACAATCTTGGCTCACTGCAAGCGATTCTCCTGCCTCAGCCTCCTGAGTAGCTGGAATTGATTATAGGTGCACCACCATGCTTGGCTAATGTTTGTATTTTAGTAGAGATGGGGTTTCACCATGTTTGTCAGGCTGGTCTCAAACTGCTGACCCTGTGATCTGCCTGCCTAGGCTGCCAAAGTGCTGGGATTACAGGTGTGAGCCACCTCACCCGCCTGATTATGTTAAGGATCTTTGGAGAAGGAGCTTATCCTGGGTTATTTGGGTGGACCCTAAATGCATTCACATGTGAACCCTGAAAGAGCCAATCCTTTAAGATGGACGCTAAGTGGCTAACTGGGCCTAAATTAAAAATAGAGCCAACAGGCCATTTGCTTACTAGAGGTCACGCACATACTTTGCAGTCCTGGAAAACTCCATGCTCGCTTAACTTTGGGACTTTTATAGCTGCATAATAGGCCAATAGACTGTGACCTGTGTGGACCAATCAGAACTCAGTAAGTCAAGGAATCAGAACTAAGGAAGTTTGCTTCTTCTTTTGCATAAGTGGACCTGAGTGGGGAACCTGGGTGGGAACTTTGTCTATAAAAGATAACCATTTGGCCGGGCATAGTGGCTCACACCTGTAATCCCAGCACTTTGGGAGGCCGAGGTGGGTGGATCACGAGGTCAAGACATCGAGACCATCCTGACCAACATGACTCCATCTCTACTAAAAATACAAAAGTTAGCCGAGCGTGGTGCTGCATGCCTGTAATCCCAGCTACTCGGGAGGCTGAGGCAGGACAATTGCTTGAACCTGGGAAACAGAGGTTGCAGTGAGCTGAGATTGTGCCACTGCACTCCAGCCTGGTGACTCCAGCCCAGTGACAGAGCAAGACTCTGTCAAAAAAAAAAAAAAAAAAAAAAAAAAAAGATAAATGCTCTTCCACCCAGGGAAGTCTCAGTTAAAGGAAGCCCCCCCACCCCCACCCCCAAAAATAACCCCTCTCTTCTCTCTGAATGCACCTTTGTTTTATACAGAAGACTGTATCTCCCTGGTTTGCAAACTGTTTACTGGAATAAAGTCTCTTTTGGTTTCCTTAAAAGAAAATCTTTTTCAGTGGACTTGTTGACACAAGAGAGAGGTAGGGGAACTTTACAGATATACAGAGGGAAGGCTATGAGAACATGGAGTAGAGAGAGAGGTGGACCCAAACCAATTAATGCCAACAACTACCAGAAGCTGAAAGAGACAAGGAACAGTTACTCTGCTAGAACCTCAAGAGAAAGTGTGGCCCTGCCAACACTTTAACTTTGGACTTCTGGACTCCAAAACTGTGAGAGATAAATTTTTCTTGTTTGGATCCACCTAGTTTGTAGGAATTTTGTATGACAGCCCTGAAAAACTAATACAATTATCCTTCCACCACTTTATTGATTTCTCTTTGCCTTCTACATGAATTTAATATTCTCTATAGACTTTCCAATTATCGAGATATTATATTGATAACATGGTGAGCTCTCACAGGAAATAAAAAAAAAGCAGTCATATTCTCTAACATTATACAATACTTATACATGGCTAATCAGTTTTCTTTCACTTTTGTTGTTGTTATTGAGACGGAATCTTGCTCTGTTGCCTATGGTGGAGTGCAGTGGCATGATCTTGGCTCACTGCAACCTCTGCCTCTTGGGTTCAAGTGATTCTCCTGCCTCAGGCCCCTAGGTAGTTGGGATTACAGGCACCCTGCACCATGCAAGGCTAATTTGTGTATTTCTAGTAGAGATGGGCTTTCAACATCCTGTCCAGTCTGGTCTCAAAATCCGGGCCTCAAGTGATCCACCTGCGTTGGCCTCCCAAAGCGCTGAGATTATAGGTATGATCCACCGTGCCCAGCCAGCTAATCACTTTTCACTCATTAATAATCACCAGTGGCCCCAAATCACCAAAAACTATTCAAAGTTTTGCCTTGATGAGTTGATTCTCTTCAAAGAGAATTCTCGTGTAGTTTAAGAATCAATACATGGGCCGGGCACGGTGGCTCACGCCTGTAATCCCAGCACTTTGGGAGGCCGAGGCGGGTGGATCACGAGGTCAAGAGATCGAGACCATCCTGGTCAACATGGTGAAACCCCGTCTCTACTAAAACTACAAAAAAATTAGCTGGGCATGGTGGCGCGTGCCTGTAATCCCAGCTACTCAGGAGGCTGAGGCAGGAGAATTGCCTGAACCCAGGAGGCGGAGGTTGCGGTGAGCCGAGATCGCGCCATTGCACTCCAGCCTGGGTAACATGAGTGAAACTCCGTCTCAAAAAAAAAAAAAAAAAAGAATCAATACATGGAATTGAGGCTAACACATTTATTTCTATTTCACTCCGTAAGATAGCAGGTGGGGACCCTGGAGAGTAGGTCTCTTAACAAAGGTGGTAGTAGAGGCTGTCTGCAAAGGTGAAGGTCATGATGATGGTTTCCTACTTAGTTCATGTAAAGGAGTTGGAGAAGGAGTAAAACATCCTCTAGGAAGAGATGGTTGTGGTAGAGATTGTGGTGGGGATGGCCCTCTATCTGCCTGTAGAACTGGTTGAAAAGATCCTGAAGTCTACGAGCAGCCTGATGGTCCATGCTCCTGTAATACAAATAGTCAAATGTTTAAATGCTTGCAATAAAATATGCAGGCCAGACTATATAACAGTAGACATTTGTGGGCTTTTAAAGAGATTTTTACACCAAAGTAATTAATTAATTATTTTTTTTGAGATGGAGTCTTGCCCTGTTGCCCAGGCTGGAGTGCAATGGTACGATCTCGGCTCACTGCAGCCTCCACCTCCTGGATTCAAATGATTCTCCTGCCTTAGCTTCCTGAGTACCTGGAATTACAGGCATACACCACCACACCTGGCTAATTTTTATATTTTTAGTAGAGACAGGGTTTCACCATGTGGCCAGGCTGGTCTTGAACTCCTGACCTCGTGATCCACCCACCTCAGCCTCCCAAAGTGCTGGGATTACAGGCGTGAGCCACCGCACCCGGCCCTAAACTTATTAATTTATTAACTTTCAAGGACCTAACAGTATATAGAAAAGACTTGTATAGAAATATAATAAGCATTTTAAACTCTACACAAGGACTACTTCTGCTAACACTCTAATGCTAGGAAAGTTGGTATCCTCATCAAAGGCCTTATGAAATACTACTACAACATAATGACAAATTAGATTTCATGATAAACATATGCAAAAAAATACTCTATATGTCTTGGACCTGTTAGAATAGTTGGTTCAAATATGGATAATTAATATAAGGTCATTAGTTTAATTTCCTTGGGAGCCAAATAAGTTTATACAAAGATTCTGTCTCATAGTATCAGTGACCTAGCTGTCTAATAATAGTAACAATGAATAGAAAGTAACATCCATTTGCATGGTAATATATACTTGTCAGAGTTTTTATATCTATCATCTGTTTTGATCCTTATTATAATTCTGTTATGTAAGTTGGGCAAGTAGTTACATTTCACTGCTTGCAGATGAGGAAACAAACTCCAAAAGTTTGAGTAAATGGACAAAGTCCACACAGCGTGAAACATGATAAGATTTGAATGCAATTCTTCATATACCTAATTCAGTTCCCTTTTTATTATAAAAGACTACCTCTTCATAAATGCATGTAATTTGTCATGAACTGAGGACAGAACCTTCAGGAATGCCCCATTGAGGGGTAAAATAAGGGAAAGTAACTGAATTCTCAGAAATACAAAAGGGGCCAGGAGCAGTGGCTCATGTCTGTAATCCCAGCACTTTGAGAGACTGAGTTGGGCATATCACTTGAGGTTAGTTGTTCGAGACCAGCCTGGCTAACATGGTGAAGTCCCATTTCTGCTAAACATACAAAAATTAGCTGGGGATGGTGGCAGGCACCTGTAATCCCAGCTAGTTGGGAGGCCGAGGCAGGAGAATCACTTGAACCTGGAAGGAAGAGGTTGCAGTGACCTGAGATTGTGCCACTGTGCTACAGCCTGTGTGACAGAGTGAGACTCTATCTCCAAAAAAAAAAAAAAGGAAATAGGAGGATAGAAAAAAAAAAGAAAACCTTATTGAAAAGAAATGATCAAATATTATGAAGTGAACTAGAGTGAGGCTAGGAAAAGGCCGACAGATTGTATCATTTGAAGTTCCCTGCTGACTTTTGCTTACCTTACTTTTCTATAGAATGGTAGAAACAAACCAATTCAATCAATAAACACCTAGTGAGCATCCATTATGTTAAAATGCAATCTTCACTTTATACATATTACCTGCAATGGACTTTCAAAGAGAAAGTAGCTGAATGTATAAAGTTTAAAGGTTTTTAAAAATACAGTATTTGAGATTTACACAGGTATACAGAGGGCTTTGAGATTGTTAAAATGTAAAGATTTTCTTTATTTTTGAGATGAGATCTTGCATATGGTCCAATTTTTTTCTTTTTTCTTTTCTTTTTTCTTATTTGAGATGGAGTCTTGCTCTGCCACCCAGGCTAGGAGTGCAATGGCATGATCTCGGCTCACTGCAACCTCCACCTCCCGGGTTCAAGCAATTCTCCTGCCTCAGCCTCCCAAGTAGCCGGGATTTCAGGCACCTGCCATCATGCTGGGTTAATTTCTTTGTATTTTTGTAGAGATGGGGTTTCACCATGCTGGTCAGGCTGGTCTCGAACTCCTAACCTCAGGTGATCCACCCGCCTCGGCTTCCCAAAGTGCTGGGATTATAGGCATGAGCCACCCCGCCTGGCCCCAATTTTCTTTCCAAAAGGAAATATTGTTGACCCAATTATTCACATCATCATAACAATTTTTTCTCAAAATGAGTTTTGTGGCTAGGTGTGGTGTCTCATGCCTATAATCCCTGAACTTTGGGAGGCTGAGAAAGGAGGATCACTTAAGGCCAAGAGTTTGAGATCAGCCTGGGCAACATAGTAATACCCTGTCTCTGCAAAACATTTAAAAATTAGCCAGGTATGGGGTGGTATGTTTTTGCAGTCCTAGCTACTTTGGAGGTGGAGGAGGGAGAATCACTTGAGCCTAGGAGGTTGAGGCTGCATTAAGCTTTGATCATGCCGCTACCCTCTAGCCTGGGCAACAGAGTGAGATTCTGTCTCAAAACAAACAAATTTTTGCTTGTTTAATGTGTTGTCACAAAACATTTAGGATAGTTGAGTAATCCCTGGGTCTTTTCCACACATGAAAATTGTTTATTGTCTTAGAAAATAAAATCTATGGAGTTATTGTTTTCTATACAGTTATTTTAAATGAAATGAGAATTTGCTAAAAAGTCTACTACTTATCATACTTTGCTTCCATCTAATGAAATAATTTCCTACCATGGATCACAATGTGACATGACACAATACATATCTAGTTTCATTACCTGTGTTCAGTATTGCTGGAGTTCTGTTCTGAGCTTCTTGATTTTTTCTTCCTTTTTTTATTTCTTAGCTTGAGGTTAGGATCCGGCTCTGAATTCTTCATTTCTCTGCAATGATCACCAAGATAAATATTCACTTAATAATGTATTTTCAGGAAATATCTAAGCAATATTACATATGAAATATATTGAGCATTTTTTGCTCCTTGAATTTTCACACCCTTGTTCATTGACTATTTTCATGACAATTAAGTACTCATGTGGGGGTAGGGATAGTGCTGGTGGTAGAAGTGGCATAATGAAGAAATAGATCCCCAACTAAAGCCAAACCATTGTGTTTTCATTCCTAGAAAAAAAAAATCAGCCTGGGTAACATGGTGAAAGCCTGCCTCTACAAATAATTTTAAAAAAGAAGAGAAAAGAAAAAAAATTTGCCAGGCATGGTGGTGTGCACCTGTGGTCCCAGCTGCTAGGGAGGCTAAGGTGGGAGGATCCCTTGAGCCTTTGGCCAGGGGTGGGGGGCGGTAGGGGCGCGTTGAGGCTGCAGTGAGGCAAGATCATGCCACTGCACTCGAGCCTGGAAGACAGAGTGAGACCCTGTCACAAAAAAAAAAGAAAAACATGGTAGACAAATTTATTTTCATTTATCATGGACATTTTAACTGTTTTGTGTTGAAATTCAGATCTTAGAGATAAACAATTTTTTTTTTGAGATGGAGTTTCACTCTTGTTGTCCAGGCTGGAGTGCAATGGTGCAATCTCGGCTCACTACAACCTCTGCCTCCTGAATTCAAGCAATTCTCCTGCCTCAGCCTCCCTAGTAGCTGGGATTACAGACACCCGCTACCATGCCCAGCTAATTTTTTTTTTTTTGTATTTTTTGTAGAGATGGGGTTTCACTCTGTTGGCCAGGCTGGTCTCGAACTCCTGACCTCAGGAGATCCACCCACCTCAGCCTCCCAAAGTGCTGGGATTACAGGTGTGAGCCACCATGCTTGACCGGAATAAACGTGTGTGTGTATATGTGTGTGTGTGTGTGTGTGTGTGTGTGTGTGTGTGTGTTTTATACCATACATACACAAAGTCCTGGAAACAACCCAAATGTCCAGGAACTGATGAATGGATAAGTAAACTGTCACGCATCTATACAATATAATATTTATCAACAACAAAAATGAACCACTGATACATGCAACCACATGGATGAGTCTCAGAAGCATGGTGCTGAGTGAAAGAAGCCAGAAACAAATGGATCGTTATTCTACGATCCCAAGTATATGATACTATTAAAAATATAACACTATATGCATAGAAATTAGATCAGTGGTTGCTAGGCTGGAAGTAGGTTGAAGGCATTGAAATACAAAGAAACCCAAGGGAACTTTCTGGGGTCATAGAAAGATTCCGTATCTTGACTGTGATAGTAGATAAATGACTATATGTATTTGTCAAAATTCATACAACTTTTTACACGTTGAAAGTAAATTTAACAATAGGTAAATTATACCTCAACAGAAATAAAAGCATATGTTCATATAACATATGTTCCCACAAGGTACCTAGCAGCTTTATTTGTAATGGCCAAAACCTGGAAATACCTCAAATGTCCGTTGACAGGAAAACAGACAAACTGTGGCCTGTGTGTATAATGGAACATGAGTCAGCAACAAAAGAAATGAATCACTGATGCACTGATGGATGAAAACCAGAATATTCCAAGTGAAACAAGCCAGACAAAAAAAGAGAATGCACTCTGTATCGTTCCATTTATTTAAAACTCTAAAAACCTATTATATTTATTATAGTGATATACAGCAAATCAATGACTGCCAGGGGATGGCAGGGCAGGGAATGATATGAGGGGAGGATTACAAAGGGGAAAGAGTAGTTTCTGAGGTGTTGGATATTCTTAGTATCTTGACATAGTGACAGTATCATGGATGTATACATACATCAAAATGTATCAAATTACACACTTCATTCTATTATTTATAAATTTCTTTTTATAGAGTTACTTATAAATAACTTCATTGTATTTTACAGTATGTATGGTTATAACATAAAAATACATATTTATATTATTTAGAGACAGGGTTTTGCCATGTTGTTCAGGCTGGTCTGTAACTCCTGGGCTAGAGTGATCCACCCGCCTCAGCCTCTCAAAGTGCTGGGATTACAGGCATGATCTACTGTGCCCAGTCCAATATGTTTCTTGAACTACTTCTCAACTGACAGATATTTCACTTGTTTACAGTGCTTCACCATAATTCTACAAAAAAATATCCTGTGCTTATGATTTGGGTCCAGAAATATAAAGTACTGCATAACTGAAACAATACAATATTAAAAATTACTCTTACAAAAAATATTACTCTTAAAAAAGAGAAAGAATAAAGTATGTGGTAAGAGTAGGTTATTAAGTAAAACAATAAGCCGCGCGTGGTGGCTCACGTCTGTAATCCTAGCACTTTGGGAGGCTGAGGTGGGTGGATCACCTGAAGTGGGGAGTTCGAGACCAGTCTGACCAACATGAAGAAACCCCATCTCTACCAAAAATGCAAAATAAGCTGAGCGTGGTGGTGCATGCCTATAATCCCAGCTACTTGGGAGGCTGAGGCAAGAGAATCACTTGAACCTGGGAGGTGGAGGTTTCGGTGAGCCGAGATCGTGCCACTGCACTCCAGACTGGGCAACAAGAGCAAAACTCCATCTCAAAAAAAAAAAAAAAAATTAAGTAAAACAATAATATCTAATATATAGTATGCCTTCCTTTCATGAAATTTCCACTACTGTTTTTGTTCACTTTCTTCAACTTTTACTAAGTCCACTCAAGAGTCTATTAAGATTAAACAAAAGCAATTAGAAATTGTCGCCTCCCTTAGGCAAAGGTGGCTGCCCGTTGATAACTCTACTATGTAGGCTATTCCTTTTTTATGTAATTGCCAATAAAGAGAAATTGACCTATACCACATATGAAACATAAGCTACCGTACATTCTTTCCTTAGATAACTTACTGAATAGAGGTTGTCAAGACCAAGCATCCATGAATATATTTGACCGCATTATCACTATTTTAAAATGATTGAAAATATGTTCAACTTTTATGATTATAGAATTTTTAAAATTTCTTTTGTAATTTGTTATGAGTGGAAATGTGTCAAAGACTTCATGTTTAAAATGATTAAGACTCAAATGACCCTTAAACTAAAAGCAATGCAAAGAGGATATACAATAACACTCATTAACTCAGGATCTCTAGTGAAAGATTTTGCTTAAATAACATTGGACCGAGGCAGAAAATACACATACATAATGAAAGAAACTCAGGAACATTCAAATCATCAAGGTGGTTGCTTTTTCTTTCAATACATATATAATTGCCTTGATAATAATTTATTCCTAGTTAACCATAAACATGACATATTATGACATAAATAAGCAGTCTCCTTGGAGCAATAATGTAGGTTTCATCACCGTGTATACATAGGGATCCACAACATTGGAATGTGATGGATATGTCCCATATGTTCATTCCACTGATTCTTTCACAGCTGTCACCTATGGCAATATTTATCAAATAGTACACTTTAAATAAGGGCAGATTATTGTCTGTCAATTATACCTGCACGACTATAACTTACAAAAAAAAGAAAACCTGTGTGTCTGGGGCAACATGTCTTGTTGGCAACTAACTGTGGCTGGTTCTTATTTTAATTCTAATTTTAAGGGACAACACTGGAGAGTTTTAGGCGGGGGCCTGATATAATCTGAATGATGGAAGACACTAGAATCACATATATGTATGAAATTGGAAAAGACTGAGCTCTTTAGAGAATTCCATAGGTGTCCTTGAGGTTCCTGAATTTGTGTGTATGTATGTGCACATTCTGCTTTTTACAAAAATTCCCACACCATTCACCAGCTTCTCAAAAATGTCCTTGAAGATAAAATATTGGCTGGGTGAGGTGGCTCATGCCCATAATTCCAGCACATTGGGAGGCTGCGGTGGGCAGATCTCCTGAAGTCAGGGGTTCAAGACCAGCCTGGCCAACATGGTGAAACCCCTTCTCTACTAAAAATATAAAAATTAGCCAGGTGTGGTGACACATGCCTGTAATCCCAGCTACTCAAGAGGCAGAGTCAGGAGAATCACTTGATCCCAGAAGGCGGAGGTTGCAGTGAGCTGAGATTGTGCCACTGCACTCCAGCCTGGATGACAAAGCAAAACTCTGTCTCAAAAAAGAAAAAAAAAAGAAAATATTAAGAACCACTCATTTATTGGATCCTTATTTTAGTTGAGAAAGTTGAAATCTAGAGAAGTAAAATGATTGGTTCAAAACCAGGGTGACGAGTTGATGAAGTCATAATGGGTTTATGATGCTGACTACCCTCTCTTACCTGGTCCCCTTATCTCTTGCTGCCCCCAATACTTTTGATAAATAAAGCATAAATCATAAGGACCTGGCACATAGCAACAAGCCAGTATCTGCTGAACCTTGGTTTCAGGGTTTGCCCAAGTCACGAGGAGAGTATGTGTGCTGATCCATTAGAAATTGGAAGCCAATACAAAGGTTTGAAAGTACTCTCATGGCTTTCTCATGAAATGTGTATAACTTTCTAAATTGCCTACAATAAGCATGTACTATTAAAACCACAACGAACAATACATCATAAATAATAAATTATTTACATTTGATTGTTACTGTGAGCCTACTCTGTGCTATGGATGCAAGAATAATATATACTTGGCATACTAGAGCTGTAGTTTTCTTTTTTGAAATGCACCACAAATAAGTTTATGCTGGATCATTTACAACAGTAATTTCATTAAAATGTGAATAAAACTGCTTAACCAGAAGGCCACATTGCAGGGTGCACTTCACATGGGAAGGTTCATACAGCCTTCAGATATCCCTGTTTAGGATGCCAGGAGGGTCCTTTTTTTTTTTTTTCAGCAATCCAAAGGGACAAACAGGATCACCCCAAATTGTTTCCCAGCTCTGCGGATTATAGAAATATCAGGCTACTCTGATAGCCTTGCAAGGTCCCAGATTACTGAAATAACCTTGCCTTTCTTTGCTCAATGTTGAGCATTGAGAAGATGGCTATGATGCAAGTCAATGCCTAATGAACATCTGGTTTTTACCAAACCTCCATGGTACCAGTACAAACTGTATGAGAACATTTCAGAAAGTCATACTTCCAAATATCAAGGCATTTAGCTCTAGTTAAATAACGACCTTTCTGGAGATTTGAGTTTAATCTGAGTTCAGCAGTGTTAGAACTTATCAAATAGGTTATTTTCAACCACACAGAGAGAACTCTCATGATTATCATAATTAACAACCCTAGCCATAGGGTATACACGGACACAGTGCCTAATCAGATATTAAGAGAGGAAGTTCAGTGAGAGACATACCTTTAAAAATGAGCCTATTGTACAGAAGGGAGTAAAACATAATCAAAGGACAATTGAGAATTGTGTTACATACTTATCAGATTCAGGACATCAGTGTCTGTCTGATCTTTATCTGTGCTTAAAAGTCTGGGTCCATACCACCACAGGGCCACACCAGCTGTAAATGACACTCTTCTATGTACTTATAATAGTATGACCTGAAAAGGAAAGAAAGTATTGTTGAATTCCTTTGCCACAGACATAAACCAATTTTCCACAGTAAGTATTCAGTAAGAAGGAAAAAACAAACAAACAAACAAACAAAAACAGTCTTTTAAACTGTTTAAAATATAACAAGGGCCAAACAAGGTGGCTCACGCCCACAATCCCAACACTTTGGGAGGCCAAGATAGGTGAATTGCTTGAGCCCAGGAGTTTGAGACCAGCCTGGATAACATAGCATGACCACTTCTCTATTTAAAAATAAAGTAAAATAAAATTAAAATGTAACAACAACTCTTAAAACCCTCCAAGCCACTACCCACCCTTAGGAGAAATTAGCCTAAGACTGAAGCTAGTCTGGTCTTTATAAGGTCATACCTATTGTGATATAATCAACTATGACCAGTTATTAACCTTACTGGGTAATGTCTGAGATTCAGGCTTGTGGTCAAAGATACTGAACAGGCTTTTCTACTTACTTAAGCCATTGTTCCTTTTCTGAAGCTAATGAAACAAATAATTTATTAGGTCCACATCCAAACACACAGAAACGTTTTCCCACCATAGCTTATTGATTTCAGTGATGGTTGAGTATCCTGACATTGGGTGTTAAGCAACAGTTTGGAATTCATACTCAAGTAACTGTAAGCAGCTTAAAAAACTGGACTGAACCACTTAAGTGAGAGGTTATTGCAAATACCTGTTTATACGTATTCCCAAAACATCCATTTTATAGAAGCATGCACAGTTACTATGCATGGCTATAGACTTGTTCAAAGCATCAAAGGTCTGAAACCATGTCCTAATTATGTGAACCATCAAGGTAACTGTGGCCTTAATCCTGACCAATTCATGCTGCCAAACAACAATGAAGCACCCCTTGTATCAAGACTGGCGGAACATTACTGTTTGTCAGTGATGACTACGTTGACAGGGAAAAATCCATGGAAAGCTCAGGATACCCTCTCTCATTGAAATCCCCATTCCCAGATATCCACAGAGTTCTCTCATCTCCTCCCTCAGATCTTTCCTCTGATGTCTTCTTCTCAGCGAGGCCTTAGCTCTACAATCCACCCAGAGGTGCAAATCCCATACCCACCACACACTGTTCCCTTTCCCTGCTCAGTTTGCTGTTGTAGCACTTACGACTATAATGACACATACATAACTTACTGATCCTATTGTATCAGTCTCCTCTACTAGAATGTGAGCTCCATGTGAATTGGGATATTTTGGGTCTATTTCGTGGCTGTACTTTCCACATTAAGAACATGATGAGCATATACTAGATGTTCAACAAATGTTTGTTGAAGAAATTAATGAAGGTCACCTTTGTTCACCAGTCCTAATCTTCATGCCATTCCCAGAGGTGACCTTGTCAACAGTATAGTGCACTTGTAAAAGAAGTACATTATATAACTTCCTTCTACTTACTACATTTTGATTCAAAGGCCCATTAAAAATCGACATCTTGTACCTCAAGCTGTTGAATATTTTTACAATACTTTAAACAAAAGTCACCTTTTTTCAATCCTCTCTTGAAATCCAAGCAATTATAGCTCTGTGAATGTGACCATAATCAACTCTTTATTTGCATTTTTATTTTTTTAAGACAGGGTCGCACTTTGTTGCCCAGGCTGGTGTGCAGTGATGAAACCTTGACTCACTGCAGCTTTGACCTCCTGGGCTCAAACAATCGTCCCACCTCAGCCTTCTAAGTAGCATTGACTACAGGTGCACACCACCATGCTCACCTAATTTTGTATTTTTTGTAGAGATGAGGTTTCGCCATGTTGTACAGGCTGGTCTCGAAGTCCTGAGCTCAAGCAATCGGCCCTCCTCAGCCTCCAAAGTACTGGGATTATAGGCCTGTGCCACCACACCCAGCCCAACTCTTTTATTTGTGATATTTTCACTCATAGTTCTCAATAATATGCTCAAACTCCAATTTGGTTGTTCTTGTTTACTCTTTATTATGAACAATTTCAAAGCTGATAGAAGAATGCATCAAAAATTTCATGTACCCACCAACCAGCTTCAACAATAATCCAATAATCACCGTTTTCTCTTTCTTTCTCTCTCTTTCTTTCTTTCTTTTTCTTTCTTTCTTTCTTTTTTTTTTTTTTTTTTTTTGAAACAGAGTCTCACTCTGTCACTCAGGGTGGAGTGAAATGGCGCGATCTTGGCTCACTACGACCTCTGCCACCCTTGCTTGTTGAGGCAAGCTAGTCTCCTGCCTCAGCCACCCAAGTAGCTGGGATTACAGGCGCCTGCCTCCACACCTGGCTAATTTTTGAATTTTTACTAGAGACAGGGTATTGGCCAGGCTGGTCTTGAACTCCTGACCTCAGGTGATCCACCCACCTTGGCCTCCCAAAGTGCTAGGATTACAGGTGTTAGCCACCATGCCCGGCTAATAATCACCATTTTCTTCAGCAGAGATCGTGCCACTGCACTGCAGTCTGGGCATCAGAGCAAGAACCTGTCTGAAAACAAAAACAAAAACAAAACAAATCACCATTTACCAATTATGTTTTATTTGCTATTTTGGGGGCTGAAATATGTCGACGTATATTCCAATTATCATATGAATTCACACATGAATTCTAAGAAGCTATATAATCCATGCAGTTTACAATAATATCCACCCTAAACAATAAGGACTTTAGGGAAATGTAACCAAGATGCCATCATTGCCTCTAAAAAATTATAACTATTCTTTAATGGCACATGAAAACATCCATGTCCAATTTCCCTGTTTGACCTAAATACACCTCTTAAATTTTTCTTGTTCTTATTAGGATCTAAAGAAGCATCAGCATAAATAGCTAATGTATGTGGGACTTAATACCTAGGTGGTGGGTTGATAGCTGCAGCAAACCACCATGGCATACGTTTACCTATATAACAAACCTGCAAGTCCTGCAGATGTATTGTGGAACTTAAAATAAAATTTTAAAAAAGAAGTATTACAAATAATATTGATTCAAATATTTCTTCTTCATCTTCTAATCTGTAACAATTCTCCCTGTTTTATTCTTTGCTATTCCTTTGGCGAGAGATTAGTCTATTATTGGTCCTGTAGAATTTTTCACTTTCTACATTTCACTATTCCAGTGCAAAACATACTCCTTTTTTTTTTTTTTTTTTTTTTTTTTTGAGACGGAGTTTCGCTCTTGTTACCGAGGCCGGAGTGCAATGGCGCGATCTCGGCTCACCGCAACCTCCGCCTCCTGGGTTCAGGCAATTCTCCTGCCTCAGCCTCCTGAGTAGCTGGGATTACAGGCACACGCCACCATGCCCAGCTAATTTTTTGTAGTTTTAGTAGAGACGGGGTCTCACCGTGTTGACCAGGATGGTCTCGATCTCTTGACCTCGTGATCCACCCGCCTCGGCCTCCCAAAGTGCTGGGATTACAGGCTTGAGCCACCGCGCCCGGCACATACTCCTTTTTAAGCAGAATATCTTGTAGTTAGTTCTATGGATTTGGTTAGATTTAGGTACAATATTTTGTTTTGGCAAGAACATTCATAGTTGATGCTTTGTACTTTGATTGCATGATTTCAGCATTCACATATTATTATTATTTTTTGAGGTGGAGCCTCGCTCTGTTGCCCAAGCTGGAGTGCAGCAGTGCAGTCGCTGCCACCTCCGCCTCCTGGGTTCAAGCAATTCTGCCTCAGCCTTCTGAGTAGAGTAGCTGGGACTATAGGTGAGCACCACCATGCCCGGCTAATTTTTGTGTTTTTAGTAGAGAGGGGTTTCACCATGTTGGCCAGGCTGGTCTTGAACTCCTGACCTCTGGTGGTCTGCCTGCCTCAGCCTCCCAAAGTGCTGGGATTACAGGCATGAGCCACCACACCCGGCCACACTCACATATGTTTTGCATATATTTGATATAAAAGATCAGTGAGTTGAAGTATTCTTATCTTGATTAACCCACACTATAAAATTTCCCACCAATCTTGTACCTAAATTTTATTAAATCTAAGGGCTGGTTTATTTTTTATTGTTGATATGCAGTTCACATACAATATAATTAATCACATAAAAATATACAAGTCACTGCTTTTTAGCACACTCAGAAAATTGTGCATCCATTAGCACAACCAATTTTGGAACATTTTTCTAAAATGAATGCTCCATTTCTATTAGTAGTCATTCCTTATTCCCCCTTCCCCAGCCCCTGGCAACTACTAATCCACTTTGTGTCTGTTTGGATTTGCCTATTCTGGCCATTTCATATAGATGAGATCATGCAATCTGCACTCTTTTGTGTCTGGCTCTTTAATGTATTATAATATTTTTAGGGTTAAATCCATGTATCTGTACTACATTTCATGTTATGGCTAAAATAATCCATGGTATGGATATAGCACATTTGCTTATTTTTATTTTTTATTTGTATTATTTTTTTTTGAGACAGAGTCTTTGTCTGGTGCCCAGGCTGGAGTTCAGTGACGCCATCTTGGCTCACTACAATCTCTGCCTCCCAGGCTCAAGAGATTCTCCTGCCTCAGCCTCCCAAGTAGCTGGGACTACAGGTGCCTGCCACCACGCCTGGCTAACTTTTGTATTTTTAGTAAAGATGAGGTTTCACTATATTGGCCAGGCTGGTCTCAAACTTCTGACCTTGTGATCTGCCCACCTCTGCCTCCCAATGTGCTGGGATTACAGGTGTGAGCCACCGCACCAGCCAGCACATTTGTTTAAATATTAACCAGTTCATGGGCATTTGGGTTGTTTCTTTTGGGTTTTATGAATAATGCCTCAATCATTCATGCATAACTTTTGTTTGAATATGTTGTTAGTTCTCTTGGATATATACTTAGGAGTGGAATTGCTGGATTATATAGTAACCCTATGTTTAACTTTTTATTATTTCAATAGGTTTTGGGGAAACAGGTGGTGTTTGATTACATGGATAAGTTCTTTAGTAGTGATTTCTGAGATTTTGGTGCACCCATTACCCAAGCAGTGTACACTGTATCTAATGTGTAGTCTTTTATCCCTTGCCCTTGCCTCCTTCCCACCTCCCCACCTCCAACATCCCCAAAGTCCATTGTATCTTTTTTCTTTAGATGGAGTCTCCCTCTGTCACCCAGGCTGGAGTACAGTGGAGTGATCTTGGCTCACTGCAACCTCTACCTCCTGTGCTCAGGCGATTCTCCTGCCTCACCCTTCCCAGTAGCTGGGATTACAGGTATGTGCCATCATACCCAGCTAATTTTTGTATTTTTGTAGAGGCAGGGTTTCATTATGTTGTCCAGGAACTCCTGAGCTCAAGTGATCCATCTGCCTTGACCTTGCGAAATGCTGGGATTACAGGTAGGAGCCACCCTGCTTGAACCACTGTATCATTCTTATGCCTTTGGGTCCTCACAGCTTAGCTCCCACTTATAAGTGAGAATATATGATGTTTGCTTTTCCATTCCTGAGTTACTTCACTTAGAATAATGGTCTCCAATTCCATTCAGGTTGCTGTGAATGCCATTATTTCATTCCTTTTATGACTAAGTAGTAGTCCATGGTGTGTATATATATATATGTGTGTGTGTGTGTATATATATATATATATATACACACATACATAAGTATGTATAAATATGTGTATGTGTATATATATACATATATACACCATGGACTACTAGTCAAAAAAGGAATGAAATAATGACATTCACAGCAACTGAAATATATATATATACCTGTATATACACATATATCACATTTTAAAATTCACTCATTGATGGGCATTTGGGCTGGTTCCATATTTTTGCAATTGCGAATGGTGCTGCTATAAACGTGTGTGCAAGTGTCTTTTTTGTATGATGACTTCTTTTCCTCTGGATGGATACACATGAGTGGGATCGCTGGATCAAATGTTTAACTTTCTGTTTAACTTTAAAGTGCCAAACTGCTTTCCATAATATTAAATATCTATCTACATCATTTTACTTTCCCACCAGCAGTGTATGACAGTTTCAATGTCTCTACATCTTCACACTTGTTTTCAATTTTGTTTTTATTCTAGCCATCCTAATAAGTGTGAGGTGTATCTCCTTGTGATTTTGCTTTGTATTTTCCCATTTGCCTAAATGAATGATACTGAGCATCCTTTTTTGTTTGTTTGTTTTGAGACAGAGTTTTGCTCGTTGCCCAGGCTAGCATCCTTTATTGAGCTGTTTGGCCGTTTGCATGGAGAAAGCAAAGGATTTGCAGCATGAGAGCCTGGCATGTTTGGATCCATCCTGCCACCCTAATTCACCTTGGCAAAGCCATTTTACCTCTGTCGACTTTGGTTTCCTGGCACAATGAGTGCTTATTGAATCTGTGTCCTTTCAGGGAATATAGACAGAATAAAAAGGCTATGACTTGGTTCTCTGGGTCAGGCGATGGTCATTCCTCCCCTAAATAAAGGAGGAGAAAGACAGGGAAATACCCAGAGAGGGGCAGCTGAGATTCATAGCTAAGTTATTTTTTGGGTAATTCCATGGGGGGAGAGGGGAAAGCTCTTTTCGGTTTCCATTTTCTATAACGTGGAGTTGTGGCAGAGCCTTAATCCCTCCCCCAACTCTCCCCTCAGCAGGAGAAGGCAGCTGACTGACAAGAACAAAGCATCACCTAAGCCCATTTATTCTCCTCCCCCCGCACCTCCTGGTAATTCCCACCCACCTCTGCCCAAACTGCAAGGGAATGAGTAAGAGAAAAGGTCTGGGAGTATCTGGCAGCAGGTGGTCTTGGGGTGGGGGTAGGGGACTGAGAGTGTGAAGGTCAGTTGCTGAAGAGTGAAATGGAGGCAGGAAATTCTGAGAAGTTGGAGCCGTCGAAAGGCCAGTTGTAGTGCCCTTAGAGGCCTTGGATTTCTTTTTAAAGTGTTTCTTTTAAGATGAGTACACTTAGCCGGGCGCGGTGGCTCAAGCCTGTAATCCCAGCACTTTGGGAGGCTGAGGCGGGTGGATCACGAGGTCAAGAGATCGAGACTATCCTGGTCAACATGGTGAAACCCCGTCTCTACTAAAAATACAAAACATTAGCTGGGCATGGTGGCGCGTGCCTGTAATCCCAGCTACTCAGGAGGTTGAGGCAGGATAATTGCCTGAACCCAGGAGGCGGAGGTGAGCCGAGATCGCGCCATTGCACTCCAGCCTGGATAACAAGAGTGAAACTCCGTCTCAAAAAAAGATGAGTACACTTGTACCTGGGCAGGGATAACTTTGGTTCCCACTGAAAACACGTATTTGTGAAAAAAAAAAAATTCTCACAAAAACCAATCAAGGACTACATTGTGGGGGAAAAAAAGGATCCACAATATCTTCACAGTCAATTTTTTTAAGCAACCCGAATAGCTTGCATGGTTCCCATGGGCTTTGGGAACTCAGTAGGCTATTATTTTTAAACGATCTTAATTTGCATCTTCCCTCCCCTTAGGAAACAGGTGCTGGGAGGATGCACGCCCCAAGTTAACAGTCCGCAGAGTACTGTCATCAACAGATTATCTTCGTTTTCCTTAATATACTACAGGTGTCTGCATTCTGCGAACATGATTTTTGCAAGACGAACAAGTCCCTTTTTTTCTTTCTTTTCTTTTCTTTTCTGAGACGGAGTTTCGCTCTTGCTGCCCAGGCTGAAGTGCAATGGCGCGATTTCAGCTCACCGCAACCTCCGCCTCCCGGATTCAAGCGATTCTCTTGCCTCAGCCTTCCGAGTAGCCGGGATTACAGGCATGCGCCACCACGCCCAGCTAATTTTGTATTTTTAGTAGAGACCGGGCTTGTCCATGTTGGCCAGGCTGCTCTTGAACTCCCGACCTCAGATGATCCGCCCGCCTCGGCCTCCCAAAGTGCTGGGATTACAGGCGTGAGCCACCGCGGCCGGCAGCAAGTCCCTTTTTTCAAAAGAAGATATCACTCTGGGGACTGCGCAGGCAGGGGAAACCTAGGAGTCGCGATCACTCCTTCGGCCTCAACACACCCCCACCCACCTAGACGGCGCATGCGCCACCAGCAGCATCTTCTGGAAGGCTGCAGAAGTGCTTGGCCCCTCGCAGTTCCTGAAAAAAAGTGGGAGGTGATAAGGCACGGGCAGTGTTTGGTCTTGGGAACCCGTTTCTCACCTGGGGAGGGAGCAATTGAGGCTTACGTCAGGCGTATAGATGATATAAACTGATGACATCGCTTGAAAGTGTACTTGTTTAAACTTCTTTTTCCTCTAAACAGTTTTGTGAATGTTAAACGGTACGCTTTTCGTTTTCTCGATACATCAGTCTCCTTTACCCTCTTGCAAGCGAAAACTGTACTCAAAGGAATCACGTGGGACGAATAGATACTACTCAGCAACTAGCAAAGAGGAGAGGTTTCCCACCCAACTTTCCCAAAGCTGCTTCTCTCCACCCCTTCTTGCACCTGGGGAAGCCTGAGGACACCCCACTCCTACCCTGGGCGAAGCCGGCACTAGGAAGACTGGATTCCTTTCCCTTCTCCTCCCCGGATTCTTTAAGCCCTCACTTCCCAGGAATGGGGAGGGGGCATCCTACCCAGTATCTGAAGTGCGACTGCAGGACGTAGAGCGGGTTGGGCCTTTCCCGCTGGCGTGCGACCTTCAACCAGGTAGGTTTACTTCGCCTTTCTTTCTTTTCCTTTCTTTGCCTTTACTTTCCCTCACACTGGAGGACGCGAGATCAAGGTTTGTGCCGTGGGCGGCCTTTCTGGTGCAGAGGACCTTCCCTGCCCTCCAGCTTCTGGGTAGCCAGTGCTCGGAGCGACCTTGCGCGATGGCGGCTGCAGCTGGGCTGGCTTCAGCGTCCGGCGGGTATCTGAGGACTTTGGGGCGCGTTTCGGACGCCGAGTTTTTGCCGCTGCCTAGGTTTTACTTCTGGCAAGTGTAGGGAGGTCCTCCTAGAAGAGCCTTTCTGGCTTTCACCGTCGGTGGGCCTGGAAGCGTCTCCTGTGGCAGGGCGGGCAGGGGGAGAAAGGTGCGCCCACAGATTGCTTCGCCCCTCTCGTGTTCTCGCCACCCACATGGCTGAGGAGGGTGTGCGCTCTTGTTCAGTTTAGATTGGTTGTTAAACCACATGGCCGTCCTGCCGACAGGGGCAGGGCTCCCCGGAACGTAAACCTGAACAAGAAGAAAATTTTCCTCTAAGGAATATTTGACCAAAAAGAAATACAGCTTCAGGCCAAGCGCAGTGACTCACGTCTGTCTGTAATCCCAGCAGCTTGGAACGCTAAAGCGGGAGAATCGCTTGAGGCCAGGAGTTCAAGACCAGCCTGGTCAAACCCGGTCTCTTCACCAAAAATATAAAAAATTGACTGCCGCGGGCCTGCAGTGCCAGCTACTAGGGAGGCTGAGGTGGGAGGATTGCTTGCGCCCAGAGCTTTGCCGCTGTATTATGTTGGGATTGCTCCACTGCACTCCATCCTGAGCAATCAGAGCGAAATCCCTTCTATTAAAAAAAAAAAAAAAAAAGAAAAAGAAAAGAAAAAAAAGCGCTATCGTTCATTTCCATGTATGTATTTAACAACATGGAAGGACAAACCCTTAAATTTTTCAGGGGCGTTCACATTTTCATCTTTCTACAGTTCCGTACAATAGGATTTGAAATGGCCATGATTATTAATGAAATAAAATGAAAATTTTAAAGAAATAATTTTAAGTATCAAAGATGATAGAAGATAGTGGCAATAATACAAAATATCTATACAAATTGGCCAAATTAGACAAAAAGGTCAAAAAGGAAAGAAAACACAATTGTGTTGGTTATTTCCAGATGACAGTGCGCTCGCGCGCTCTCTGTCTCTCTCTCTCTCTCTCTCTCTCTCTCTCTCTCTGTGTGTGTGTGTGTGAGCGCATGTGCATCTATCTGTATGTGCATGTGTTTGTTGTTACAGATACTGAGGCAAAAATTCGGCTTTCTTTTCTCTTTTCTTTATTTTTCTCATTCTTTCTCTAATTCTTTCCTCCTTTTTCTTTTCTTTTTTTTTTTTTTTTTGAGATGGAGTTTCGCTGTTGTTACCCAGACTGGAGTCCTCCTCTGTCCTCAGGCTGAAATGTGGTGGCACTTTCAAGGCTGACTGCAGCCTCAATATTCTGTCCTCTGGCTGAAATGTGGTGGCACTTTCAAGGCTGACTGCAGCCTCAACATTCTGTCCTCTGGCAATCCTCCTACCACATCCTCCGTAGTAGCTGGCAGTGCACTACCACAAGTGCGCACTACCACACCAGACTAGCTATTTGTTGTTGTTTGCATGGGTATTTATTATTATTATTTATTATTTTTAGAGATGGGGTACCACCATATTGCTCACGCTGGTCTAGAACTCGCAAGCTAAAACAATCCACCTGCCTTGACCTCCCAAACTTCTTGGATGACAGTGCCTGGCAGGCCCCGGCCTTATTTCCAAAATGTAGTAACTCACATAAGTTCTGTGGTGATATGTAAAAAAGCAATTCCTGTTACTGCTTTTCCAACTTCGATTTTTTATTAACATGATGAGTTTTATGTGTACTTATTTATCCATATTTTGTTTGACCAATTTTGAGTATATGGTAGAAAGGCTTTCCATACTGCAGGGTGATAAAACAATGAGCCCATGTGTTCAGTTGTTGAATGATTATGTTCACGGTACAACTAATTCATGAATCCACATAGAATTTATCATGGTTTATTGGGTGAGGCATGAAACTATGAGACTTTTCTGTATGGCTAGAAATTTGTACCATGTTTTTATCACCACTTGATTTATGAGACTGCCTTGCCATGTACTAAATTCTTGTATGCCCTCTGGTTTAATTCTGGATATTGTGTTCTACATATTTTCGTATACGGAAATGCTAAATTTTTACCAAATGGGAATTAATTCTCATAACTTTCCTGGAAAATCCTTCCTGCTGATGATTCCACAATGAACGTAGGAAAAAACAAAGCCCTCTAAGTCCTTTAGATTTTCATCAGGATTAAGTTAGATTGATTAACTAATGATTAACTCAAATATTAAGAGGATACGTCTTTTTATTCTGAAATGTAGACTATGTTTACGATTGTTTAAGTCTGATATACTGTTCTTCAAAACCAGCAAAGTAAACTTAGGTAGATTTTTCATGTTTTCTCTGAATATTCCCAGGAACGTAATCTTTCATTGTTGGCATTTCAAAATAGTTTCAATGAAATTTCCTACATAAATATACATTTGATGGATTGTACAGTAAAAAATATTGATGAAGCCCTAAACTGATAAGAATTTACTTGAATTTAAGGTGTCAGTAAAAACTAAAAATATTTTCCATATTGCAAAACAGAAGGAAAAGAAGTAGTAAGAAAGAAGAAAAATTTGAACAGGTGCCCCTTGGAAAAACAAATATGTTAAAGGAATACATCAAGGAGAAATACATATTGGTAATTGATACAATTCGGACAATAAGTCTGAAGGAGAATAAAAATGTCTCTGCAACAGGGGAGGAGAAGAAAAGGTTCTATAAATAAAAACTGAAAACGGGCCTAGCATACCCTTTTGAGGTGACAGGTGAAACGTCGTGGTATTTTTGGTTTTTGTTTTCTGTTTTTCTCTGGAAGGACTGAAAGAAGGAAAAATGAGGTGATGGGACCTGAAAATGAAAACTTGGAAGAAGAGGAACAACAGCAGAACAGGTCCCAGGGGTTCATGGTCCTCTGTTCCACTTATCCAGAAAAGCAGTGAGACAGGTAGATATCTGTGCTGCCCCTCGACCCAGTGGAGACCCAAAGCCATCGAAACACACATTCACCTTGCGCCTCAATGGAAATTTGAACTTCACGGGAGTTTCATGTTCCCATAAAGAATGGGATGACATTGTACTGGGACAACTCTCCGTGTGCCAGACAGTCAAAGAAAAAAAAAAGACAGAGAAACAGAGAGCAGAAAGGAAGCCAGCCCCAATAAAAGTGGGCTAGAGTGTTGGGGTTGAGCTTCCCACGAGAATGAGCAAGGGGCAGAGGGACAGACAGAGACAGAGAGAAAGAGACAGAAACAGGAAAGGAGAGGGACAAACAGACACAGCAACATTCACACCCACCCACCCACACATACACATGCAAACTAAGGCAAAAAACCAATAAGAATACGCACATGCACACGAAACCAACCACGTTGTGGAAGGATCTGAAAGGAAACTCCATGGGGATGGAG
>NW_022437012.1:11019903-11081768 GCF_009761245.1 Sapajus apella | reverse complement strand
CTATTTTTATTAATTTTATTTATTTATTTATTTATTTAGATAGATAGATTGATAGATGATAGATAGATAGATACATACATACATACATACATAGATACATAGATAGATACATAGATGGATAGATAGATAGATAGATAGACAGAGTCTCACTCTGTTGCCCAGGCTGGAGTGCTGTGGCACAATCGTGGCTCACTGCAACCTCCACCTCCCAGGTTCAAGAGATTCTCCTGCCTCAGCCCCCCAAGTAGCTGGGATTACAGGCACCTGCCACCATTCCTGGCTAATTTTTGTATTTTTAGTAGAGACAGGGTTTCACCATGTTGGCCAGGATGGCCTTGATCTCTTGAACTCATGATCTGCTCACATTGGCCTCCCCAAGTGCTGGAATTACAGGTGTGGCCAACGGTGTTGGCTCCCTAATTTTAAACATGAGAAAATTGGGTACCAAAGAGAGGAAGTAACTCATCAGGTAAAGAAAGAAGAGCCTCTCTTACCACAGGGAGTCTTTCATTGGAAAACCGGCAAAACTTGTTCCCTGCCTGCATTCTCTAAGATCTTAGCCCAACATAGATTAGAAATGTCTCCACTTTAGAGGACAACTGGTTTGTCCTTTGCCTTTTACACTCCTTTCAGCAAGCAGTGTTTCTCAACTTTGTGAAACTCTTGAGCAAGAATGGAAGAAGGGCAGGGCGCAGTGTCTCACACCTGTAATCCCAGCACTCTGAGAGGTCGAGTGGGGAGATCATCTGAGGTCAGGAGTTCGAGACCTGCCTGGCCGACATAGTGAAACCCCATCTTTACTAAATTTGTAACTATCTTGAGCAGACATATGAGGAGAAACAGGTCATTGTCTCCAGCATCAAAGGAATAACCAAAATGTTGATTTTGAAGAGCTGACACTTTCCCAAGAAGCCTCCACAGTGTGATCTCACAGGGCCTCCACCAGCACTCAGAGTCAGAATTAAGGCATGTGGGGCTGGGCCACTTTCCTGCAGAGGCCCTGCTCAAAACGTGGCCTGGAGTGATCAAAAGATGTTGATATGGCAGCTCCTCACCAGATGTCCTGCTCCCACTCTTGCCCCTCCGCCTCCTGCAACTTCCGCCACCAGGTTCAAGCAATTCTCTTGCCTCAGCCTCCCAAGTGGCTGAAATTACAGGCACTTGCCACCATGCTGGGCTAATTTTTGTATCTTTTTAGTGGGGACAGGGCTTCACCATGTTGGTCAGGCTGTTCTCGAACTTCTGACTTCAAGTGATCCACCAGCCTCGGCCTCCCAAATTGCTAGGATTACAGGTGTGAGCCACCATGCTCAGCCTTTTCTTTGTTTTTGTTTTTAGAGATAAGGTGTAGCTCTGTCACTCATTAGCATTTGTTACTGCCTGACTTTTGGATATAAGCCATTTAAACTGGGGTGGGATGATAGCTCATTGTAGTTTTAGTTTGCATTTCTCTGATGATCAGTGATGTTGAGCATTTTTTCATATATTAGTTTGCCATTTGTATATCTTCTTTTGAGAAATGTCTATTCTGATCTATTGCCCATTTAAATTAGGGCGATTTAGGCCTGCTGAGGCCACAGGGAGGAGGCCAGAGCTGAGCTGAGACAAGCCGACTTGAGGAAGTTTTGGGCCTGGAGACACCGTCGGAGGGCAGGAGCTGAGCCTGGAGAGGCCACTATGAGGCATGGGCTGGGTAGGCCTGGAGAGCTTGACTTGAGGACCTTTCAGGCCTACAGAGGCCGCCAGGAGCTGGGTGTGAGCTGACTGAGTCCGCAGAGGTTGTTGCAAGTTGAGGCAGGAGGTGGGCCTGTAGAAGCATCTGGGAGGAATTGCTGGGCCTGGAGAGGAAGCCGGGAAGCAACACCTTGGCCTGGAGAGGCCATGAGAGGCATGAGCTGGGCCTGGAGGGGCTGCCAAAAGGCTTCCAAGAACTGGGCCTGGAAGGCCGCTGTGAGGAATGTGCTGGGCCTGCAGAGGCCACTCACTGGGATGCAGGAGCTGGGCCTGCAGAGGCTGCCATGTTCGTACCTCCCCAGCCTGGCCCTCCTTGTCTCTCCATCCATACTCTGCCCCTGCCATCCAGGTACCAGATAGTGGCCGGCTGGTCTTTCTACAGCAAACTGGACTAGGGCCCTTCCCTTCTCACAGCTGAAGTTGGAGTTAAGCCTCACATGGTTCTGCTTGGCATGGAGAGCTCTTTTCCCCTCAGCATGGTTTCATCCAGAACACTCACAGTGCAGGGAAGGGCAGGGCAGGGGCCCCCTTCCTCAAATGTGAGTTTGGTGGACAACTGGGTATGAGATGGTGATTTCCCTAAGAAGAAACAGGGCTGAGGTGGGGGAATTGTCTGTGTTCAGAGTTAGACCTCCAGAGTGCAAGCTTCCTTTGAGACACCAAATGGAGGGGTCCAGCTGGCAGCTGGCTCCTGGTCTGGAGCTTCAGGGAGAGGTCTCAGCTCAGAGCCACATTCAAGAGCCAGCTGAAATGCAGCCTCCTGCAGGGAACCCCCAGAGCTTCCCTCTCCTCAATTAATAACAGAAAATATCTGTTAGGTGCATGACCTCACAGTAGACATTATATGAGTAAGTTAATGTGACGTGATTCCTATTTATTGGTAAAATATATTAAAAAAACAAGTACATAAAATTCTGCTCTCTATTTATGTTGAGTCCTGACCTTTGTCCACATTTCTCCATCTACCATATATGCCCATCAAAATAAATGAAAGCAAATATCAGGAAAAAAGTAATAAAATCTTTACAGCAAAAATAATACTAGCCCAATGTGTTCATTTTGGCTGTATACGGCCTAATACTTGATAAATACAGAGAAAATATTAAACATTTTAATAACTATGACTAGCTAATAGGTCATGGGCCATTCCCAAGAGTACTTTGTGTAAATAACGTTTAAGTAACTCTCACATGCCGTGCAAAGTGATTGAGGCTGGGGATAAAATCGTGAACCACAAGATCAAGGTCTTTGCTTATCACTTATCTTGAAGGTAGTAATAATAACTATAAGAAAAGTGAACCAGAATAAAATGAGAAGAACTGGCTAGTGAGAAGGAACAAGTAGTGTGTAGGTGGTCAGGGAAAGCCATTATACTAAACCTCTGGCCATTGTTTTTACTGAGTCCATGAATGCTTTGAATAAGAAAAAAGTGATTTGCTTATTATTTGCTAATGAAAAAAATCTGAGAAAGAGCCAACACATAGGTGAGTTGAGATTAAAAATAGCAGGATGAAATGGACCAAATTCATGAAAAATAAAATTAATATAGATAAATATAGTCTAGACTTTATCAAAACTATGTGAGCATAAGCTCAGGACAGGAAAGATGGTCTGGAATCTTTGCTCTACCACTTACCACACAAACTTGAACAAGTCATTTAACCTCTTTGTGTTTCCATCTATTGATCCATAAAACAGGTATAATAAAAACAGTACTGATCTTTTATTAGTGCTGTTGGATTAAATGACCTTAAAAGATTGTCAGTCATAGGCTCAACTCTCAATGAATGTTAGTTAAATTACTGTTGTGTTAGTTTTTTTGTTTTTTTGTTTTTTTTGAGACAGAGTTTCGCTCTTGTTACCCAGGCTAGAGTGCAATGGCGCCATCTCGGCTCACCACAACCTCCGCCTCCTGGGTTCAGGCAATTCTCCTGCCTCAGCCTCCTGAGTCGCTGGGATTACAGGCACGCGCCACCATGCCCGGGTAATGTTTGGTATTTTTAGTAGAGACGGGGTTTCACCATGTTGACCAGGATGGTCTCGATCTCTTGACCTCGTGATCCACCCGCCTCGGCCTCCCAAAGTGCTGGGATTACAGGCATGAGCCACCGCGCCCGGCCGTGTGTTAGTTTTTAAAAAGGAGCTGTTTTGCCTAAAAGCTCAATGTGAATCAACAGTGTGATGAGATAGTCCGACTATATTGACCTTGGGCTGCATTTTAAAAATAAAATATCAAGAGCGAGAAGTCTATAGTAATACTGACAAATGCTCATACAGCCCCTGGCCATGCTCTTCCCACCTGGCACCTCTGCCTTCTGCTGTCTGTCTCTGTTTTTCTGTGTTTATCTCTTTTATATATGTTTCTCTCCCTATCTTTCTCTGTCTCTTTCTATGCCACTTCTTTTCTGTCCTTTAGAGGAAACCTCACTATTTCTAAGTGCATCTAGACGAGAGAAAAACTCCTTTTGATGTACTCCTCCTTCTTCTCTGGTGAAGGCAGGGAGTGGGAAAACGGAATGGCCACTCTATAAACAGAAACCACCTCCCTGAAGAGCCACACAAGCTGCTTTCAAGAGCATCCAAGGCAGACAGTTTAAAGGGAGCCTGTGCAGCTCAGCAGGAAACAAGAAGACTCAATGGAGCAATTGCAGGGAAGAAGGTATTTGGATTAAAAATAGATACACTTTTTACCTAAAACTTTCTGGAATTAACAATACTATGCTCATAAAACAATAAATTTTTTCTCACCCAATAGTTTGAGAAGAGGCTGGAGGGCCTATGATTATATGTAATCATGGTAGCTGGACTTGAGCATTCTTGAAAAGGCTTGTCAAGTTAACTGTGTTTATAGACAAAATCACTGACTTTGTATTTGCTGTGATTTGAAGTGCAAGAGAGACCCTCCGAGAAAACAAACAAGTAATAACAAACATAATGTTGACTCCAAAATGGAACAAGACTTGGACTGTTCCATTGAATCTTGTGAAAATGGAAAATATGGTCCAGCAGGGGTTATTTTTTAGTCATCATTCTTTTACCGTGAATTTATTTTCCAACTGGGAAATAGAACGTATATAGGAGATAAAATAGACTCCATTTTATATGTAAAATAGGCAACTGGAGAGAAGCTATGAACAATAAAATCCACTGGGTTGTGTACTTCCTTTTGCTTCTATGTCTTTTGATTGAGGAGGGCACTGCTTATTTATGTGATCGAGTAACAAATTTCTGCAAAATATCTATGTCATATAGTTACCACCAATTACTTGACCATAGAGATATGAGAATAAATGCACATAATTAAACTAAAATGTTGCCATTTTCAATACACCCAATATTATTGCTGTGCTAAGCATATCAAAAAGAAAAGGAAAACTCATTCTTCACTATTATTTGCAACTTAAGTGCAATTGTCAATGCTGTTTAAGGATAAAATATAAATATAAAAAGGAAAGGGGGCACATAAACTCAGTATCCAAAATATAACTACTTCTGAAACAGACTTTTAAAAAAAGCACTTGATATATTTGCTATAGATATGCTCACCTTGAATTTACTACCTACTTGCTAATGAGGACATAAAAATTACTCATTTTATGTAATGGCTTAGGAACCAGGATTTTTTTTTTTTAACAGCATAAAATTAATCGTGAAAGTCAGTAGTTGGCTTAAATTGTATTTTTTTCCCTCACTTCCCATTTAGAAAACTAAAGGAGCAATTATTCCAAGAGAGAAACACACTGAGAGCAGGGACACAGCTCTCAGGCACTGGAATATCCTCTCCCTGTTCCTCTAGAATGGCAAGCTACTAAAGAAAGGTTTTCGGGAGGAATTTTGAGAGATCAAGTTTGAAGATGTGTCAGCGCAGAAGGGAACGCACTGAGTGAGCAACAAGTTATGCAGATAAAAATAAGGTCAGGTGCGGTGGCTCACGCCTATAATCCCAGCACTTTGGGAGGCCAAGGCCGATGGATCACCAGAGGTCAGAGGTTTGAGACCAACCTGGGCAACTTGGGGAAACCCCATCACTACTAAAAATACAAAATTTAGCCAGGCATAGTAGCAGGTGTCTGTAATCCCAGCTACTTGGGAGGCTGAGACATGAGAATCTCTTGAACTCAGGAGGTTGAGGTTGCAGTGAGCCAAGATCCCACCACTGCACTCCAGCCTGGGTGATGGAGTGAGACTCTGTCTCAAACAACAACAGAAGAACTAATGCAGATAAAAAGCCAGAGATAAATTCTGAACATGAACTGAAAAGGTAAAAGAAGAGAAAGAGTGTGACAAGAGACAAGACAAAGAGAGTGCAGAGATGGTTTAAAGAGAGAAGAAAAGGAAGTCAAACATGTTACCGAGTCATGCTGTTACATTTTACTGTGCCCAGTATTAAGGTCATGAGGAATATCTTGAGTAGTTCTCAGGAGTTCAATATTTTTATTTTGTTCCTGCAGCCCATCGTTTCATTTTGTTCAGAACAAACAACTGAGCTTTTCTATGATAATTGATGAAGAAACCTTTAAGTCCTTGGAACATTATGCTATTGCCACAAGCCTGATCCTGCCTCTTCTATACATGGTGCTACTGGGATGTATCTTTTATTCCTTTCATCCCAAAGGTCATTCTGCAAAGTCAAACATCAAAGAAAAGGAGAAGCTGGTGAATTCTTTTTCTGACTTCAGCAATTACTTCATAAGTTTTATTTTGCCCTTTTTTCCTCCCACAATAATATTGAATGGTACACACTGACTAAATCTTCTGCCAAGGCAGGAAAGCAGGTCTTGCCATACAGTAAGCTTTTGGGTTACAAGAGCAAGTAGTCAAAATACTGAAAGTGACATCGCTCTTCTCACCACCAAAACCATGTGATTTGGGGGAACGTTATTTCCCCTCTCTGGGTTTCCGTTTTGTCCACTGAAAAATAAGAATCCTTAACTGGGTGCCTGCTAATATCTTTCTTACTTTTAAAATTATGTTAGTCTATAAAACGTAGTGACAAAATAATGATTTCTAAAAAGTCACCTCATTCAATTCTTATTTGACTCAGTCCTTTATAAGGCACGTATTTAATGTTTTCATGCATATGTAAACATTTTATATTGTAACCCTAACTTTCTTATGATGAGTTTTAATGCATCTAATTCTACTTGGCTGTCATGGGAAGAGTTAGGACACACTGCTCTACTGAAGTGAAAGATATTAGTTTGTTGAGAGACACACACACCAAACCTATCATTTCTTCCCATCAAAAATGATTTCTTTCATGACAAAGGGTGGGAAGAAGATAATGTCATCTTCATCAGTCAAAACTTGACGGTATAGTATCAAGAAAAATGGATCTTAAAAAATATGCACTAGTTTTAGCAATTAAAAAACATAGTGTAAATATTGGCTATTTTTAAAAGGGAGCTGAGCTTGAGGCCATCTGTGAACGTGTACCAAAAAAAAAACCCCACAAGTTCTTCAAATAAGTGCAATTATCTCAGCCACAAATAATCATACTGTGGGAAGTGTAAGCAGAATCTTACAGCAATAACCTGTGGAAAATCCTAGCAAAATTCCAGAGCATCAAAATTTTGCAAAGAGTCAAATGATGCGGCAGTCTCCAGATTATAAAAACTACAAATTAACCCACGGCCTTGATACCCAGGAAACATCTGGAGGAGTCAGCAAACATGAAAGATCATTCACCCTTAGAAAAGACTCTAACGATCTGATGAACCACAAGAGCGATGGCTCATGCCACATTAAATTTGCTTCTTTTTGTTGAAAGCATGTGAAGATTTTCAAGTCAGATTATCTTACATAGAACATGTTGCAATATCACCTTGGTTCTACTAAATCTAACATTTTTTATCAATGACCTGAATGAACACATTGTTATTTGTGGACAAACATGATAACTTTTGAAATAGATCAAAGAATCCAGGACAGACATAATGCCAAATGAAACGTGCATAAATTTAAGCTCTAAATTGGGTTTCAGGACAATTGTACATATATATACAATCAGAAAATCAAATCTTGAAAATAATCCTCGTGAAAATTATCGTGAGTTACAGCTTGAGCTAGAGATTGCTCTATATGTGCTCTGTAGAAATATGTGTTTACATAAGTACTGCCTAAATAATCAGAGCCTGAGAGAAGGAGCTCTGCCTTAATCAATCCCCATTCCTAAGTGGCAAATAATAAGGCCCTATCATCAAAATAAAATGAACAGCTTAGCTCTGCTGAGTCTTTAAAGAGGGCTAGGCAGTATTTTAAGTACTTTATATGCATAATCTTATTTTATCATTATGTAAACTTCATGAAATAGCCACTGTCCTTTCCCATTTAACAACCTAGAAAACTGAGGCATAAAAAGAATAATGAACATGTCCCATGTAAAACAGCTGATGAGACGATCACTTCTGACTTCAAAACATTCTTGATACAACACCCATTTTTTGTCACTGCAACATATAACATCCCTAATATAGAGGCTAGAAAGCCAGAAACCCTGAGCCAAGTTTTTAGACAAATTATGTACACCAGCTGACAGGAACAGAAACAACTTCTTTAGTATAATTATATGTCCCCAGTAGCACGCCCCTAAAAGTGGCTTCAACAAACATTAATTAATTTCAAATGAAAATAGTCCTTGGCTAATACATTTAAAATTTAGTTCAACAATGATAAAGCAATACTACTTCTGGACCTAAAAAATACATTTTAGAATGTCTAAATAACGTACAAAGGAAATCACCGAATCACTTTATTTGATCATTATTGGAGTTTTCAAGAAACTGCTAAGCTTAGGGTAATTGTAGAAAGTGGACACAGATGTCAATTAATATTTTTAAAGGACAAATACTATGCATCCTTTTAAAGGTCAAATAATATTAAAGGGTGTATTTAAAGGGTCCAACAATATTTAAAAGGTGCATTTTCTGTAACAGGGGGCTAACTCTCCTGTTAAGGACAAATGGAAAAACTGGAAAATATGGAAGAGAGGCCACCAATAAAATCCTCTTCAGAAGAAAAAACACCATTCTAGACCTCAGATTATGTCCATAAACAATTTTCAAATATAATGTTCAACAAACAAAAATGAGATAGCAAAGGAAAAGTAACACTAAATTTTATAAAAAAATATTTTAGAATTAATAATAGCAGATTGAAAAGGAGATTGAACATATTGTAATTATTAGACTTAAACTTTTAAATAACTGCTTGTTTTATTTGAGTTTGAATAAATATTTCAGCAGAAAACAAAAGTATAAAAATTATTTTGCAGCTTTAAAAAACCAAAAATCTATAATTTACAAATACAAGAGCTAAAAGGTTAAAACGAGATGTGTTTAATAGTAAATTAGACACAGCTGAAGAGATAATTAGAAAGCTGTAAGTTACATCAGAACATATTTATTGAGAATTAAGCATAGCGGAGAGACAGAAACAAGGCTGGGTAAGAAAGATATTGGACACAGTGCGAAGTTCCAACATATGTGTACTTAGAACTTCAGAAAAAGAGAAGCATATGAAACAAAGGCAGTATTAACGAAGAGATTTCCAAAGCTAATGAAAGAGATCACTTTACGGATTCAAACATTCAATTATTCCCAAAGCACACTGAATTAAAGAAATCTGCACAAAGATACCTCATGGTAAAATAGAAGAATACAAAATACAAAAAGCTAAATTTTCTTTAAAGTTGATTTCTTAACAGAAACAATGGAACCAAGGGAAATAAATTAGTATTTTCAATGTTGTATTAGTTTGTTTTCATGCTGTTATAAAGAACTGCTGAAGGCTGGGTAATTTATAAAGGAAAGAAGTTTGATTTAACTCACAGTTCCAAATGACTGGCGGGGAGACGGCGGTTCCTCAGGAAACTTTAGGGCAGAAGACTCCGCTCCACAGGGCAGCAAGAAAGAAAATGAGAGCTCAAGCACAAAGGAAATGCCAGATGCTAATATAACCATCAGCTCTAGTGAGCCTCACTAATTATCATGAGAACAGCATGGGGAAAACCACACCCATGATTCAATTACCTCCACCTGCCGGTGGCGGCTCAAGCCTGTAATCCCAGCACTTCGGGAGGCCGAGGCGGGTGGATCACGAGGTCAGGAGATCGAGACCATCCTGGTCAACATGGTGAAACCCCGTCACTACTAAAAATACAAAACATTAGCTGGGCATGGTGGTGCGTGCCTGTAATCCCAGCCACTCAGGAGGTTGAGGCAGGAGAATTGCCTGAACCCAGGAGGCGGAGGTTGCAGTGAGCCGAGATCGCGCCATTGCACTCCAGCCTGGGTAACAAGAGTGAAACTGCGTCTCAAAAAAAAAAAAAAAAAAAAAAAAATTACCTACACCTGTTCAATTACCTCCACCTGGTCCTACCCTTGACCTGTGGGCATACAGGGATTACAATTCAAGGTGAGATTTGGGTGCAGACACGGAGCCAAGCCACAACAAATGTGCAAAAAAATATATAGCTACTAACATTAAATTCCACACCCAGTGAAAATAAGAGTGAAAGTATAATGAGGAAATTTTTATACAACAGGCTTTAAGAAAAATAATCATATACAGATATATAGATACATAATCACATACACAGACATCCATATAGATGGATGAAATAGAGATTCATACATAGATAGATGGATTTTAAAGTGTTCTCAGATCTTTGCATCGCCTGGGAGAAGGATAGAAGTCTAAAAGTACTAATTAATATTAGATTTAGTAAGTCAAATATGTTTTTAATGGCCTCTAGCACACTAATAGCAAGTACAAAATTGTATGAATTCTAAATAATAGTAAACAAAATGAGATAATATAAACGAATCTACCAATGCAAAGCAAACAGACAGACATTTTTTAAGGAAGCAGGTTTGGGAAATAGGTAACATAAAAATTGTAGAGTTAAACTCAAAAAGATTAATAATTATATTCAATGTAAATAAGTTGGAAGCTTCAATGAAAAGACAAAGCTTGTAAGATTATAATAAAAGACACGTTTGTATATAAAACATACAGAGAGGTTACTTCAAAGTAAAATTGCTTCTTAAATGGTACCATGTAAAAAAAAAACCAAACTGAAATAAATACATTATTTTAAACTGAGTAAACTTAAGGACAACAGGCATTAAAAGGAATAAAGTGAGGCATATTTTAAGAATAAAATGCTCAGTTCACCAGTAAGATAAAATCCTTCTAAATTTGTATGCAACTAATATAATCATTTGAAAATATTCTAAACAAAACTGACATAACTACAAGGAGAAATTCATAATTATTATAGAGGTTTTTAAATTAACTTTCTCAATAACACAGAAAAGACAGGAAAAATATAATAAGGCATAGAAGATTTAAACCAAAGGATTAACAAATTTGACTCAATAAGACATATGGTTTGTTGCACCCCACAACCATAGAATGCAAATTATTTCCAAGAATACTTAAAATATTTATAAAAACTGACCAAAGAAAATCCCAATACATTTTAATAATACTACAGAAAATGTCTGATCATAGTAGAATAAAGACAGAAATTAATAACAATAGTATCTTGCCATAAATTTTTGGAAATTAAGAGACATAATTATTTACAACCATAGGTCAATGAATAAATTACAAGAAACTAAGAAAATATTTTTAATTAAAAGATAGCTAAGATTCTATATATCAAGATTATGAAAAGCAACTAAAGTTAGAAACTTACAGCTTCAATTTTATAGATGAGAAAAAGGATAGGACTAAAAAATTAATAAGTTCTGAATCTAGCTCAAGATGTTAGAAAAGAGTTAAACTAAATGTAGGTAAAAGGAAATAATAACAATAAAAACAAAAATCAATGAAATAGAAACGAATGTAAAAGAAAGAATTTTCAACGCCAGAACCCCGTTCTCTGAAAAGATAATAAAATTAATAAACACATGAGTAGAATGATCTGGAAAATAAGAAATAAGACAAAGGTAAAAAATAATCAATTTTAAAGACAGAAAAGGTATTATAATCTAAGATCCTACAGACATTCAATATATATTAGGCAACATACAAAAAGCTACATGTTAAGGAAAACATACCAATAAATTTACCAAGATGTAAATGGCCTTATAACTGTATTAAAAAAAAACTGAATCCATATTTAAAATATTGCCAAAAGGAGAGCTGACTCCAGTAGCCTCAAAGGCTAACTCTATCAAACATTTAATGTTATTAGCTCAACTGGAATGTCAAGATACTCTAAGGATACTTTGAGAAAGAAAACTTACAGACCAATTCCGTTTGTAAACCAAGGCACAAAATATTAATCTTTGCACACTGATTTTGAAATATATAAAAAGGACAATGACGTTTACTTCAGCAATAAGATATTAGATGAACCTTTTTTTTTTTTTTTAAGAAACAACTTCATCAAAAAGTGGGCAAAGAATATGAACAGACGCTTTTCAAAAGAAGACATTTATGCAGCCAACAAACATATGAAAAAAAGCTCATCATCACTGGTCATTAGAGAAATGCAAGTCAAAACCACATTGAGATACCATCTCTTGCCAGTTAGAATGGTGGTCATTAAAAAATCAGGTGACAACAGGTGCTGGAGAGGATGTGGAGAAATAGGAACGCTTGGCCGGGCGCGGTGGCTCGAGCCTGTAATCCCAGCACTTTGGGAGGCTGAGGCGGGTGGATCACAAGGTCAGGAGATCAAGACCATCCTGGTCAACACGGTGAAACCCCGTCTCTACTAAAAATACAAAAAATTAGCTGGGCATGGTGGCGCGTGCCTGTAATCCCAGCTACTCAGGAGGCTGAGGCAGGAGAATTGCCTGAACCCAGGAGGCGGAGGTTGCGGTGAGCCGAGATCGCGCCATTGCACTCCAGCCTGGGTAATGAGAGCGAAACTCCATCCCAAAAAAAAAAAAAAAGAAATAGGAACGCTTTTACACTGTTGGTGAGAGTGTAAATTAGTTCAACCATTATGGAAGACAGTATGGCAATTCCTCAAGGACCTAGAAATAGAAATTCCATTTGACCCAGCAATCCCATTACTGGTTATATACTGAAAGGATTATAAATCGTTCTATTATAAAGACACATGCACATGTATGTTCAGTGCAGCACTGTTTACAATAGCAAAGACCTGGAAGCAACCCAAATGTCCATCAACAACAGACAGGACAAAGAAAATGTGGCACATATACACCATGGAATACTATGCAGCCATAAAAAATGATTTGAGTTCATGTCCTTTATAGGGACATGGATGAATCTGGAAACCATCATTCTTAGCAAACTGACACAAGAACAGAAAACCAAACACCACATGTTCTCACTCATAGGCAGGTGTGGAAAAATGAGAACACATGGACACAGGGAGGGGAGCACTACACACTAGGGTCAGTTGGGTGGAAATAGGGGAGGGACGGTGGGAGGTGGGAAGTTGGGGAGAGATAGGAAGGGGAGAGATGCCAGATGTAGGTGATGGGGAGGAAGGCAGCAAATCACACTGCCATGTGTGTACCTATGCAACAATCTTGCATGTTCTTCACATGTACCCCCAAACCTGAAATGCAATAAAATAAATGGGAAAAAAAAGTAGAACATATGCCAGAAATATAGATGAACTGGGTTTTATGTGTCTCTATGATTGATTTTCTATAGCCTTTGATTTTGCCTTCACCCTTTAATGATTTCTTTCACAGATCACCAGATGTTGCTATTACAGCTTCTAGTGAGAAGACAAAGTATATCTCAGCAGTGGAGGCTGTGAAGTCAGACACATCTGGGTTTCAAACTCAGCTTCATCAAGCCCTGGTTTTCACCCTGAGTAAGTTATTAACTTAGCTAAATCTCAGTTTCCTAATCTGTAAAACAGCATTATGCATCTTATAAATTGCTATTAGGATTAAGTAAAATATGGAAAGAACTTACCTTTGAACCTTGCAAGGAATAACCCTCAATAAAATTATAATATTTTGAAACTCTAAGGCAGTGACTTCTCTTGTTATAACAGCTAACGTCAAAGAACATGTGGGTTTGTAATTACATCCATTCTCCTCTTTGGCCAATCAAAGGATTCAGTCATCAAAGCATTTATATTTCCATTAGGTGAAATCCACTGAGAAATGACTTTACAAGTCAGATTATCACCAAGTGTAGAAATTTGTAAGATAAGGAAAGTTGTCTTGCAGCTTCAAAGAACTTCTTTGACAAACAGCTAAACTTCATCCTTTTATTGAAAACAGGCTTAGCAAGCATTTTGGTGTTAGAGGGCATTTTATGGTTTCAAAATGGGCATTATATTTGGGGTTTTTGCTAGGTCATTGAGTAGTTGTCCATAATTTTCTGAAGCCAGCAGTCAAAATTTGGCTCACACTGGGTGCTCTTTCCCAGACATCTTGGCAAACCTGAACTTTCTCTAGAGATCCTGGTTGGAGGGAAACATGAAAACAGCATTGCTTCCATTGTAAAGGGTAATTGCTCTCCAGGCTTTTTGTGTATGTGTAACGTAGACACAGTCAGTATGAATAAGGGAAAATTGGTAAGGCAAACTTGGTGGTTAATTGCCAGCAGTATTCTGGAATGACAGTCTTAGGTTTGAATTTGTTTGTGAAAGTACAGGAAGAGCATGTTGAAGAAAGGTGGAATATACTTGGTTCAGAAAGCAAAACCCTGCCATAGGTGGCATGCGGGTGGCCTGGGCTAGAAATATGTGTAAACAAACTCAAAGAGGTTCTGGGAAGCCTGTCCCAGTGGCTGGCCCTGCCTCACTCCCACTCGCCCTGCCTCTCTCAGGTCAGGTACCACTGCATTACTGTTGCACTTAATTGCATTTACTGTAGTAATATGTTGACCTGTTGGCCTCTCTGCCCAGATTGCAAGGCAATGAAGATAAGAACAAGTAATCGACATATTTTACATGGAACAAAGGTGAAAGCGAGCAAGCTGAGGACAAGGACAGGAGACAAGGAAGGAATGGAGGAAAATCAGGAAAAAGGGAGACCTCAGGGAAGTGATGACTGATGTCCATGAAAGGCCAAATCTTCTGGTTTCCATTATGTAAGGTCTCTATATGAGTGAGACAGAGAGAGATGTGGAAAAAAAAGTGTTACACTTTCAGGTCACCTCTAATTGATCAATTTCTTTCCCTCTAGTATCAAAACAATAATTGTTTTTCCAAATCAAGATAATTTTTTTCAGAGAAAGCATGTGTAATTTCACCTTTTAAAAATGTGTTGCTGTATCTATTCATTGCTAACATTTAGAGAGGTCTGTCTTCAATGAATCTTCAGTTCTCCCCTGCCCCATTCAATGTGTAGCTATCCTGGTTTGTTTTTAATTTACTATGCTCATTTAAGGAGATTAAAATACTTCAGTATAAATAGCCACTGGCTGTAAATATTTTGAAGCTTCTGTACTTGACTCAGGGAACATCTGACATTTATTTGGAAATGAGAACTATGGAAGGTTATATCAAGGGAGGCAAGCTGCCAGAAAGGCTGCCTTCCCTCTGAAACAAGAGCTGGAGGTCCAGTCACCAGGATAGAAGCCACTGCAATGTCTTGGCAGTAGGGTGGCACTTCTAGAAAATTTGGCAAGTGTTATCACATGGGACTACCTTGACATATGTCACTCACAGGTGTCCCCTCCCCCACCACAGGAAATTGACCTGGCTTCACCTGCCTCCCGTCTTACTGGCCCCTATCTTACTACAGATCTCCATGCAAAAGGGAAGGATACATTCTACCCCTGCACTAGTCAAAGTTCTTGCCTGTTAGAGAGGCTGCACTTTCCATCTCACACTTCTAATGACTCCTGATATTCTGCGCTTCCTTCACGGTGCACATCAAATGCCCTTTCATGGAGTCTTCTCACTCCCCAGTCTGGAAATTGAACCCATTTTCAGCCGAATGGCTGTTGCTCCCATTGGCTGTGTTGGCTCACAGGCCAGGGTTCTCATGAGGGAGAGCAGGCATACCCCAAGGTGGGTTTATCCAATCTCTGCGCAGGTTTAGGTTGTTTGAAAAGTCCCACAACTTGTTTGTGCTTACTCATCACGCTTACCTGTCTTAAGTGAAAATAATGAATTCTCTTGTGTCCAATCAAACGTGTTTGTATCTTCAGGGAAAGCAGTAATTTTTTTCCATTTCTTGATATTCATTATAATGTTATTGACATAAAACTTAGAAAATAAGGTATAGAGAAATTCCCCACAATACCATCACCCAAACAGTCTTTGCTGTCTTTTCTTTTGCAATCATTCTCCAAATGTTCTTTTGCATGGTTAAGTACATAGCGCACACACCATGCTGGCTCCTGCATTTCTTTTAACACAGTGTAATGTGCAGTAGTTACCATTTTTGAAATGAAACATTTTAAAACTAAGACTTTTTATATGATATATTTTTACTAGTTCCTTAAAGTTGAGTGGAGAAATATAACCATAGGATGTCTCTCCCATTGTATCCTGGCCCATGGAAATGAATCTGGCACGTCAGGCCATCACAGAGTTGAGGAGGAGCAGGTGCAGGGTGTCGGCTGCTGGCTGCTGCTTGCCTGGCTGCCCTACTTCTGGTTTTGAAAAGGCCACTGCTGCTCTCTGGGTTCCTAATCGACTCCCAGGGGGTCTTTTCAATTTTTCTTTTTCAATACTAATATTACAAATATCGTATTGGGATTTTTTTCCTCCTACATCTTATTCTGAAACTTGTCACAAACACTTATTAATGTCAGAAGATTTTAAGTGAATGCCATCACCCGATTCCTCTACTAACATCTCACTTCACAGGCTTTATCATACCGCTCTGTGGTTTTGAGTCCTGTGATGGTATTTCTCACAAAGGGAATTCTCCCCAAGGCCTCCAACTTGGTTTTCTGCCTGGATCCTTCCAGTACCCATTCCAGCAGGACTTGGCCCCTCAGGCTGGGCTGAGAGGAGACTGTTGGAAGGTAAAACACTTCTACTTCCTTTAATACATGTTGCCAAATTAGTTCTTCCAAAAAAGTATGCATCATTTTAATGCCACCACCAGCATATGAATGCTATATTAATTTCACTGAGCATTATCTTTGAAGTTTGGAGGAGGAATTTGACAGCATTCTTAGAGCCCTTATTGACCTCTGACTTGTTTATAGCTCTTTGTGCATATCGCATTTTTTTTTCCCATTTATTTATTTTATTGCTTTTTTTAAGACCCTTGCACTCCTTGAGGCAGAAGCACATTAGCTGATAATCATTTTCTTCCATAGCCCCCAGCACAGAGCTTTGCACAAAGAAGGTGCTTCATAAATATTTGCTGCAAACAAAATAAGCTGTATGTGTAACTTTGGGTAGGTCAGTAAATTAGCAAGGGAACAACTACTTTTAAGATGTTTAGAAGTATTAAAGCAGGAGGGAAGGGACTTATGTTGCATAGTTAGCTAAATTATATTGCCTGTGGTTTTGATTTCTTCTGAATTCAAAGGCTGACTGTTCAGGCTTACTTTGTGTGCATGACAAGACTAAATAGGGACATTAACAATATACTTCACAAGGAAGTCTGGGATTTTATATATTCATGTGTATTTGGATGTATCAAGAGGATTCTGAACCTATCACAATGACTAGAACATTTTTACAGACACACTGCCACCTTGACAAAGGTGCTCTTAACAAAACTCTGGAATGAACATTTAAAAATATAGTTGTCCGGGCTGGGCATGGTGGCTCATGCCTGTAATCCCAGCACTTTGTGGGGCTGAGGCAGACAAAGCACTTGAGGTCAGGAGTTCGAGACCAGCCTGGCAAACATGGTGAAATCCCATCTCTACTGAAAATACAAAAAGTAGTCAGGCATGGTGGTGCACACCTATAATCCCAGCTACCTGGCAGGCTGAAGCAGAAGAATCGCTAAAACCTGGGAGTTGGAGGTTGCGGTGAGCCGAAATTGCACCACTGCACACCACAGTGGGCAACAGAGCAAGACTCTCTCAAAATAAAAAGATACAATTGTCTGTACAAAATCTTTAGGCAACTTGATTCTGGTTAGCAAGAGCACCACACAAGTGCAGTCTAGAAAAGTTGTGTACGTTCTGTGTGGTAGTCTTTGCAGTGAGATTCTTGACCATTTTTCTGGTAATCAGTTCAATGTCTGGAAGACCTGTCCAAAGTCACTTCACATCTGCAGGTCAAGCACGTTGCTTTCTCACGCTGCACTCCACTGCATCCTTTGTCATGGTCACTGCCTGAATCTTCTTTCACCAGATTGCTCTGTCTCTTATTTTATGTTGTATACACCAGTCACTGAATAGGATTATCTACACTCTTCTAGATCCCTGGCTTTGTCCACGGTAGCAGATGCTAGGCTAGACTTTGGGGACACAGCAGCAGCATTTTGCCCTCACTACGCCTACCAGCCAGCAACAGTTTGCTGCCACACTGGGCTAATGGTGCCCCCTTGCCGCCAACATGGGCTAGGCCTTGTGCTTTCTCACACTGCTCAATTTTGCCTTCCACCTTTTACCTGCTTTTCTTCCCTTATCACCTCAACACATTCTATCTTCCTGATTTCCTTTCCTCTCCTGTCCAGCTTCCTCCCAAACACTAAGCTGCTTGTATTGTCAATATCCTTACTTCCTGGTCTGTCCACCACATCTTCCCTGAAACTTCCCAATCTTGGATTTACCTAATCATTGATTTTCTCCACCATTATCACCGTGGGCTTCTACATGCTGCTGCAGGAGCTCACCATGGCCATGATTTCAGGAACTCAGCAGGGCTCCTGGCTGAGTTCTGCATTCCTTGCACGAACTTCCCTGTGTCCCCAACCAGCCATGCTCTCTCCAACTGCTATTGTCTCACTGCCAGAAGATGACCTGGTCCTCACCCAGAAACATGAAGCCATTAGGCATGAACCCCCATTTCTCAATCTCCTGTCCTTCACATGGACAAAATCAGCTATATTCGCATCTGTCCTTTTTCTTGATTCAGATGTGACCCATCTACTGCTCCTCATCTTTATGAGGTCCCTTCCAGCATCTTTTATTTTCTGTGTCCTCCCTGTGTACCCTATAAGGTAATTCTTTCTTTTGTCATAGAGTTCCTTCCTTCAACTTGGACATCTCTCTGGCTACCTCTTACCTCTCATCTTTTTAATACTTTAAAAATTTTCCATAAAATACGTTGCACATACTGCAAGGTTTAAGAATAATGTAATGAGCAGCCATATTCTCAGAACTAGCCTAGAGGAACAGAAGAACACAGTGCACCTGAAGCTATGTGTTTTCCAGTGATATATTTTCTTGTCCCCATCTGAGAATCAACACCATCCTGAATTTTGTGCTTAAAATTTCCCTTTAATAAAAGATCATATACATGGCCTAGGGTTCCATTTCGCTCTTGGTCTCTGTTCTATAGGCCAGTGAGTTTTCAGCCAAGTGGACACCCTAAAGATGATTATATTTATACATTATGTCTTTGATTTATGCTTATTGGAATAGGGCAGTAGGAAGCAGCAAGGGTTATGGAGGCCTTAGACACATGTAAGAGATAAAGCCTCCAATGACTTAGGGCTGGCTGTGTTATAATCTTTTGGAGATTGGTTCATGTTTGCCAGAACACCTCCTCTCAAGTAAAAAGAAATGTTTCACACCTCAAGCTTCAAAGAAGAAAACACAATTCCTAATAGGCTCCATTGGTATACACGGCATACCTAAGACTATTTTTCTGGACCATGCATCAAGTGCTATGCAAAGCTGCCAGCTTTGCATACATGGGACCCACTGTAGGAGAGCTCTCTGTAATACACCTAGGCTACACAAGACGCCTTGCTGCTTGGGCTGTAGGACATGGAAAACCAGAGATGCTAGAGACATATTATAGGAAAAGATACTTGTGAGATTTATGGCAGACCCTAAAAGGAAAATGACAACATGGACTTCCTTGGACTTGGTAACAAGGCTATGCCATCTGGATCTGCAATTCAACGTCTTTCAAAACACAACTACAGGCATGCCACTGGGCTCTGGCGGAGACAGAGCCTCTGATCATGGATTATCAAGTGACCATACAGCCAGAAATATCTATCATGAGCTTGGTCTGACACTAGTCGGAAAGTCAGGTGAGCCACCTGCTATCCACCATATGGACAGAATGCACAAGACCCCAGTGCAGTGCCCTCCCAAAGAGATGAAAAGCTATTTGGTAGCAAATAGACTACAGTGAACCCCATTCACTCTTCTTAAAAGGTACTCAAATACGTCATTTTTAGTAAGTTTCTCCATACGCGTATTTATCTGCTACTGGAAATTGAAACAGCACATCAAAAATTTTTTATTGCAATTCAAATTTTTGAAAACCATGAAAATTATCAAATTATGCTTTAGCCAAATGACCCAATGTTTCCTTTATAATCTTTCCCCTACTTTATATTCTTTATACTGGATATATATAGGATCTTCTTTATATTGGATATAAAGAGCTCAGCATTCCTTGCACAATCTTCCTTGTGTCCCCACCAGCCACGTCCTCTACAATTACTACTGTCTCAATACTCTTTATATTCTTTATATTTTGTCTCACTGACTTCAAGTTTCTAAAACACATGGAAGTACTTAAGATCTATTGGTGTTTCTTTGGGTCAAATATAAAAGTAGAACCAAAGTATGTTAGAGTCATTCAAATACATTCAAACTACCCAGATTCCTTAAAAATTACTGGTATCAAAGTAAGAAGCTTCCTTACTTACAAAGAAGGAAAGAAGGCAAGAAAAGAAAACAGAACTCATAGGTTAGCAAAATTATTGGTCTAGTTTATTCTAGCATGGAGTAGCTTTCTCAGCCTGCTGCACAAAATTACCAGTAAGAAAGTACAAGAGTAAGGTGTATTGCCAAATCAGCTGTGTCATAATTCCCCATTCTAGCATTCCTACAAGGATCTTGTCTTTGATAAACACAATAACTACAGCCACATGTGAATGGTTCATTTCTTGATTCATTCTGAACTCCATTGAGCCCAGTGTCTCTTAGCTCTCTTTCAAGCCAAGCAAATCTCTTGAGTAAAAGATCTCAGTTTTACCATCCTTTCTTTCCTCACAAGTAAAATATCCTTAACTCCTCCCTTCCTATAAGGGAAGCCATCTCTGATCTCCTGAAGATCTTTTCTCTTACTGTCCTGTTGTTGAGGTATACTTTCTGGTAATGGGGGAAAGAATTTGGTATTGGGGTTGAGAATCAATTTACTAAGGCTCTTTATTAACGTTTCTGAGCAGATGAGATGAGAGGCCTCTGGATTTCCTGGCAATTTTCAGTGGGCATCAGAAAAACCTCCAGGATCAAGGTTAAGTTAAGCTTTCATGCATGGTCAGATTCTCATATCTTATTTAAATTAAAAAAAAAAGTTGGGCCGGGCGCGGTGGCTCACCTCTGTAATCCCAGCACTTTGGGAGGCTGAGGCGGGTGGATCACGAGGTCAAGACCATCCTGGTCAACATGGTGAAACCCTGTCTCTACTAAAAATACAAAAAATTAGCTGGGCATGGTGGCGCGTGCCTGTAATCCCAGCTACTCAGGAGGCTGAGGCAGGAGAATTGCCTGAACCCAGGAGATGGAGGTTGCGGTGAGTCGAGATCGCGCCATTGCACTCCAGCCTGGGTAACAAAAGTGAAACTCCATCTCAAAAAAAAAAAAAAAAAATAAAAGGTTAAGCTTTTATGATGGATCCATTGGCCATCTGGCCAAAGTTCTAAGTTCTTCCAGGATATGTGGGTCCTGGAAGTGTTGCTGGACTCTCAAACAAGGTAGCCTAAAAAACTCTCAATCCCAGAACAATCCAGAAAACCCAAACTCCAACAAACAGTGGTGAAAGAGCCAGCTCTACATCCATTCTTGAATGGGTAACAATTCATTTTTTACAGGAATGGGTACCCTATTTTGGGTACGGCTTTTCATTTCCTTTCCACAGAACCTCAGCCCGCTCTGAGTGTGCCACATACTACAGCAGATGCTGGGATACTAACACTATCAGATAGGATAGAGTTCTTTCACCTGGATAGTTGTGGCCGACACTGGCTTGTGCTGCTTACTACGTCCATTTCCTTTTCCTAGGCAGAAAGGAAGACCCCCTTTCCAGCTTTTCATGATGTCTGGTTACCACCTGTTAAGAGATTTGATCAATGAAATCTGGACAGAAGGATGTCAAGGCTTGGCCATAGGCCCAGCTGTAAGGCTCTCACAGCCTCTCTTTCTTCTCTGTGGTAGTCTCGCTCCTTCACCCAAGCTAGAGGGTACTGGCGCAACCTCAGCTCACCACAACCTCCGCTTCCCAGGTTCAAGCAATTCTCCTACTTCAGCCTCCCAAGTAGCTGGGACTACAGGCACCCTCCACCATGCCCAGTTAATTTTTTTTTTTTTTTTTGGCATTTTTAGTAGAGACAGGGTTTCACCATTTTTGGCCAGGATGGGCTCCATCTATTGATCTTGTGATCCACTCGCCTTGGCCTCCCAAAGTGTTGGGATTACAGGCATGAGCCACTGTGCCTGGCCAGAAACTTTTTAAATCACTGCTTGGACTCAAGCTGTCGTGGAGAGCCGCAGACCTTCACTGTGTTAAGCCATTAAAATTTGGAAATTACCTACTGCAGCCAGCACCAATTATGTGAAGAGTATGATGTTCAATCTGGTAAGGAAAAGCATATATGCAGGGAACAGCGTACTATCGTGTAACAGGTGCTGTGACAGAAATACACACAGGAAGGGAGGACCAAAAGGTAGGAGGTGTGGTTTACTCTGGGAGTAGACAGAGAAACATAGGAATATTTTTCTCGAGGAGGCACTCTTGATTTGAGACTTAAAAGATGAGAAAGTGGGTGTTTTCCAAGTGGACAGCAGCAATGGGGGTGACATGCTGGCTGAGGAAAGGGTGCATGTTAAGTCTAGAGGCCTCATTGCTGGTGTGCAAATGAAACTGAGCAGTCTGGAGACTGGAGTTTAGTGATAAGTGAGATTGGGGGGTGGGAGATGACAGAGACAATGACCTGACATCAAGGTCATCTATGCCTAGAAATCTGGTAACAGTCAATGGTGAAACAGTGAAGAGTTTGAAGAGACGTATGATAACATTTGAATTTTAGAAAAATCACTCATTGATAAAGTGGAAGGTATAGTGAAATTACTTTGGTTGTAGGGAAACCAGTGTGAAAGAAAGTGGAATCGTCCAGGCAGCTGGTGTTCAGAGCTTGCGTGAAGCCAGCAGCAGTGGGGTGAAGAGAAGGCAGCAGCAGTGGGGTGAAGAGAAGGCAGCAGCAGTGGGGTGAAGAGAAGGCAGCAGCAGTGGGGTGAAGAGAGGGCAGCAGCAGTGGGGTGAAGAGAAGGCAGCAGAGTCTGCTGCACATTGGGACTGGGTAGATAAGAGTTTAGAATTACTCTTGGACCCTAAGGTAAGGTGAGTAGGTATGTGAAAATTCAAATTAGAGATGTATAATGAACAAAAAACAGCCCAATTCATAAACAGCCCCAAGGAATTGAAGCATACTTACAAATAAATAGGAAGAACTCAAAGAAAACAAGAGGCAAAAGAAGGCTCAAACAAATACAGATCATAATGCTGAGTGGAAACAAACTATTATAAGGATAGTAATCACCCTAAATCAATTCATAAAATTATTGCTGATCTAATAGAAACATGGCTGGACAAGAAATTTTAAAGCTATTCTAAACTTAGTAACACAAATTAAGAAAATGTGAAAAACTACAGAAGACTTACACTGCTATATATTAAAAGCCACCAGAACATTTTAATTGAAATTCCATCGTGCTGGTAAAATGGCACCAAGATTAATGCAATAGGATAAAACACACCAAAATATACTCTAGCATTTAGAATAATTGAGTGCATAATTAAGATGGTGTTTCACACAAAATAGTTCTTAAATAGCTATTTGAAAACGAAATAATTCCTAATTTTAAATTTCAGGAGGAGTAAAATGGTTTAAAAATTAACATAGCCGGCCAGGCTCGGTGGCTCACGCCTGTAATCCCAGCACTTTGGGAGGCCGAGGCGGGTGGATCACGAGGTCAAGAGATCGAGACCATCCTGGTCAACACGGTGAAACCCCATCTCTACTAAAACTACAAAAAATTAGCTGGGCATGGTGGCGCGTGCCTGTAATCCCAGCTACTCAGGAGGCTGAGGCAGGGGAATTGCCTGAACCCGGGAGGCGGAGGTTGCGGTGAGCCGAGATCGCGCCATTGCACTCCAGCCTGGGTAACAAGAGCGAAACTCTGTCTCAAAAAAAAAAAAAAAAAAAAAAAAAATTTACATAGCCTTGAAGATACAGTTAAGAAAGTTCTTTTGATGAATAAGGAAAAATGCAAAGTTGTAAGTTTAAAACAAGTTGTACTTTAAAACAAGTTAAAAGCCTATCAGTTAAATGTAAAGAAAAGAAAAGGGGCATTTACAACACATATGTCAAGGAAATTTTAGTCTTACTATGTATAAAATCTCCCACCAATCAATAGAAGAAAATGAACACTACCAATAAGAACTATAAAAGAAAATTCACCAAAAAAGAAATTAAGCTATAAGCATGAAGAAAATTAATATCATTGGTAGAGAACACAAATCAAAAAATTAAATGGATTCAGGAAGTGGTGAACATGTGGGGAAGTAGTTACTCTCAGACTTTGGTAGGATGTAAACTTTCAATGGGACAATTCAGCAATATGTTGTTAAAACCTAACAAATGTTTTAAAAGACTATGTGATCCAAGAGTTCAACTTCCATAAGCTTGTTCTGTTAAAAAATCTGAAATAGTCACAAAGGATTATATATAAATCATTTTCATCAGAGTTATAATATTAGGAATTTTAAGTCATAAAGTCTAATATGGGATTTTAAGATACAAATCACAGTACAGATATATAAATACATTGAAGCCACTCATGCACATTTAAGAATTATAGTTTATGACTTCAAATAGTCACAAGAAGGCTTGGGCAGGGGAAGCTGGTTACAAACAGCATATAAAACATGATGCACAAATGTACTATATTTATGCCACCAGGGGCTTGCAAACTACAACCCAAAAATCAAATCTTAATTTTTTTGTAAATACAATTTGATTGAAGCACAGCCACACCCATTTGTCTGAGTATTGTCTGATTGTCTTTCAAACTACAATGGCAGAGTTGGTTAGCTGTGACACTTAAGAACTAAAATAGAAATCCTAAGCCCCCCCAACTGACTGGATGGACTCCCTTTCTTGGCCAAGAGGACCCCAGAGAAACCTTAAAAACTGAGTTCCTAATTGTGACAAGATCGCAGGTAGAGGACGCCTCTTTCTAACTTTTCCTTTTGGTGGTTTAGATACTACTGACTAGCATTCATGTTAAAATAGAGATCATAAGACTGATAGTACAAACTCGTTGTGGCAAAAGGACACCAAATTATACAGAAGACCTACGGCCATGCCAGGCCAGGGTTAAGACAGGTTCCCCCACCACACTTAAAAGTAGCCGGCGCGGTGGCTGACGCCTATAATCTCAGCATTTTGGGAGGGTGAGGCGGGTGGATCACGAGGTCAAGAGATCGAGACCATCCTGGCCAACATGGTGAAACCCCGTCTCTACTAAAAATACAGAAATTAGGTGTGCGTGCTGGCGCGCGCCTGTAGTCCCAGCTACTCGGGAGGCTGAGGCAGGAGAATCGCTTGACCACGGGAGGCTGAGGTTGCAGTGAGCTGAGATTGTGCCACTGCACTCCAGCCTGGTGCCTGGTTACGGAGCAAGACTCTCAAAACAAACAAAAAACAAACAACCTCCCCCTCCCCCCCCCCTCCCGCCACGTTATCTGGGCATGGCGCATGCTCATAGTCCCAGCCGGAATCGCTTGAATCTGAGAGGTGGAAGCTGCAGTGAGTCGAGATTGCGCCACAGCACCGCAGCCTGGGCCACAGCACCCCAGCCTGGGCCACATCACCTACCACCAGAGCCGATCCCCCAGCCCCTGTTCCGCAGCTGTAACTGCAGCTTTGATTGGACAGGAGCCCGATTTCAGTACATTCTTCTAATTAGAGACCACCCACCGAAGATGGACTGGTTCTGGTCCATTTACGTTTAAGTGAATGTCTTCAAGTCCCTGTGTCACGTGTAGCTATATAGGGCTTCGTTGTAATACCTTTAAATGTTAAGTCTCCACCCCAAAGTAAACATGGAATAAGATCTCCTTCATGCATATTTATAGCTCCTAATGTAACCTGTTAAATAGGTATATTTGGTCAACCCCTTTAGCATAAATCCCCGTCTCATCTTTCCCTCCCTAGATGTGCCTGTTTTTCAGGCTCTGCCTTAGGTTGTACTTCCCAGCCAGTGGGATTGCCACCTTGCAGGCTGTAACCCTTTATAATGAAGTCTCCTTTCTAAATTTATAGATCTCATGATTTTCCAGTTGACACAGAAAATCTGTCTGAAAGCCTGAAATATTTTAGTATCTAGCCCTTTATAGAAAAAAGTATGTCAATCCCTGCCCTATGCAGATAAAAATACAGAAAGCCTACAAATATCTAAAAGGAATTATTTCTGGTATAGAAAATTTTAAATGATTTTTGTTTTTCTTTGTTATGGTTCATATTCTCCAAGGGAATATTTTCAAATTAATGAATTTTTAGATTACCAAAAATTATATATTGTGTACAACAGTTAAAAAATATGTATGTAAATATGTGGACTAGTTAAATTGAGCTAATTGGCATTGCATGCATTACCTCATGTATTTTTTTTTACACCGTATCAGCGTTAGCAATTTATTGTATGTTTGTAAAAAGGAAAGACATACTTCACAATATAAGTAATCTTTTCACTGGAGAGATAAAATTATGGTTAGTTTGCATGTCTTTTTTGACTTGTCTGCATAGTTTTTATGTCTTTAAATGAGGAATATATGTTACTTATGTAATCAGAAATATTTTAACATGCATTTTAATGAGTAAAAATTGTACTGAATTCTGACTCCCCAGAACTGGGGTGGACCTGAGGTGTACTCAGACATTACCATAGGACTCTGATGATTCTTTTTCCTTGTTATAGCAATTATTTTTTCCACCACCTATAATCTTGCTCAGACTCAATATTTTGGCCTGTTGCGGTAGTTCACGCCTATAATCCCAGCACTTTGGAAGCCAAGGCAAATAGATTACCAGAGGTCAGAAGCTTGAGAACCGCCTGACCAAAATGATGAGACCCTGTCTCTACTAAGAATACAAAAATTAGCCTGGCATGGTGGCACATGCCTGTAATCCCAGCTACTCGGGAGGCTGAGGTACAAGAATCACTTGAACCCAACAGGTGGAAGTTGCAGTGAGCCAAGATCGTGCCACTAAACTCCAGCCTGAGCCTCAGAGAGAGACTGTTTCAAAGAATCTATGTTCATTGAAATGAACCCCTGCACAAATAATTTTTAGCTTCTAAAATTTGATTGTCAACATTCAAAGGCACCTTCTTAAAATAAATTTTCCATAGATCCAAATAAAAATTAAGCAGCTATTTCTGGTCACTTTTATTTCATTGTTTATGAGCTTATAATGTTACAAAAAAATTTTAGAGATATGTCCTTTACAATCAGATCAAATGGAAATAAAAACTGTTAAACTCCTACAATTTTCTCTGGAATTTGTGAAGAACATAAAAGATATGATCAGTATCCAACGCCTCAGTCTACATAGCTTAGAAGTCTAGAAATGCTCCATTATGAGATGGCAACTTGAAAAAAAATTACCTCTGATGTCTCTTATCAAAGTGAAATCCTTTATAAGCTCAGTATAGGTTTTGAAAATTGATGTATTTTATCTGTTTTGAAATGCTTATTTTGCTGTTTAAAGCATGTAAGTTCTTTCAAAATAGAAATGAAATATAGGAAGGGTTTACTAAACCTTTCAATTAAATACAAAGGAGCTCTCCTTTTGAAAACATTTGTCAAGCTATGTATTTTTGAAACTAATTCTTAGACTGATTTTTAAAAAAAATAGCTATGCCTCTTTTGATGAATTTAATACCATCATGGTGAACAGTCTATTTAAAAAAAAAAAAATTCCAAGATGGTAAAATAGCATGTTTTAACAAATGCCAAAAACTTGATCATTGCTAACATTTGGTGTCTAAAAGATATAGTATCTATAGTCATGTTATCTATGTTTAAACTTTTAATGTGAAGAAGTTATTGAGGGGCTTGTTTTATAACCAATCTATGACTCCATACGACAATGTTTTCCTGTTTTCATTTAATCAGATTCAGTGCCAATTAAAATTTCCAAGTACTGACTTAGATTTCATCCCAGATACAGGTGTGTAGTCAATTTTGTGACCAAAAGCCTGTGCTAACTCAGTGAGTCAAGTCTGTACCCTCCAACGAAAGTGAGGGGCTTTTAATGAATTCATTCCTAGAACTGATGTCTCGCTGCCCTCCACTGCCTAGGATCCCTGCCCTGTTGGAATCAATTGAATTGTCACACATCAGAGGGAGAAACTATGGGGCCTAAAGGGCATCTTGGTCAGAGCTCCACCTATCAACCTGAAACTTGACTCCTAGAGTAAACAGCTTTTAACCATCCCAAAGTATATATTTAGAATGACTTTAGGGCACAGATATGTTAAATGTTTAGATGTTTATGTGTGTACATTTTTGAAGCCCCTCCCCAATTCAACCACAGGCAGGATTAAAAATACCCTGAGCCCCTATTGTGTTTCTGGGCTCTGTGCTGGGAGACTGCTGCTCAAGGAAATTAAGTTTTGCAAGTTTGACAGCTGTACAGCTAGCTGGAAAAATTTCAGACTGTGCTTTAATAAAACAACGGGATCTATCGAACTACAGGGTCTAAAAGTTATCCTGACTACAGGGAAATTGGAGAGGTGCTGCGGGCTCTGGGCCTGGCCTGGGGCTGGTCAGGAGGAGGGTGTGTTGGGCAAGCACCTCCAGGAACTGGCAGAACCCCACAGACAGCACAGCATGGGGCCTGTTCAGACAGCGGAGTGTTTACCCTGTGAGTCAGGGTTAAGACAGAAGAGAGGATAGATTGGAGCCACATTGCTGAAGCCTTAATTAGTCACTCTTGAGGAGTTTAACTTAGTAAAAAAAAAAAAAAATGGCAGGACACCTAGTTTGTTCTGCAGAAGAGAATAAAATAAGACAGAATGGAGTTAATAAAACTAACGTCTGAGTCCCTTTGATGGGTCACACACCATGCAAGGCATTCTCACGTAGAGCACTGTAGAGCACCTATTTTACCCTCACAAAAATCCAGCGACATAGGGACGCATTTTATTGACAAGAATTCTGAGCCTCAGATTCAATATCATACCTGGGGCAGAGACCACTAGCTACCTGTTCCCATATTTTCCCCCCAACGTTTTCTTCCTGCTCACCTCTATGACAGAGCCTTCACAAACTGAGAATTCTGCCTCAGCCTCCCTTGCAGTCTAGAGGTGTCTCATGACATAATTCTAGCTGGTGAAATATCAGGGAAGTCTGTTAGGAAGCTTTTTTGAAAAGATTAGAATTGCTTATTAAAAAGGCAATAAAGCCCGGGTTCCCTTTCACTGCCCGCCTGTGTTCCTGCCTGCAATGTGGAGGTAGTGTTACCAGCTGGGAAAACCTCAGTATGCCACAGTAGCCCCTGACTGCACTACCAGAAAGGCTGTCCCTGAGGTCATGGAGCAGCAATCACACACCGAACTAAGATATTGAACCTCAGAGACTTGAGTCCATCTAAAGCCTACAATGAGAAGCAAGGAGAAAGGAGAAAGGTGGAGGGAGAGAGACTCGCTGAGTCCCACGTTATGATACTTGCTCACCCAGCCGCTTCTTTGCCACGGCAGGCTTCTTGCTGAACCAGAGCTGCACGTGAGCCAGGGGTGTCCGCTGGCTGTCGGTGCCTGCAGCCAACACAGGCCACTCTGATGCAGTGGCGCCCGTCTCATCACAGCATCACTAGAAGGGCATACCTTTCAAACCACAGGTGACATCTAAACCTTGTGCATATTTCAGGTTTATGTGGCCTTTCTATCTCTATCTGTAGGTAATAGTTTTCCTAGTTCTGTATCAACCCATAAATGTCTTTTATCCTGTATCTGATGTGTCATATGGGTTGCTTATCATCTAGACATCCTATGATCCTCCTATCACTCACAAGCCCTTTTGCTTAAAATTTATATGTAATACAACTTATGAGTTACATCATCCATTTTCCTTTCTTGGCCTCTATCAAAAAATTAAGATACTCAAACACCACAGCACACATACTTTATAGATACCACTGAAGACAACACATTTTCATTAACCATGTAGCTACAAGCATCAAGAGCAGATAACCTGTAAGGATGGAGTGGCAAGACTAAGACTATGTCTTCGTGGAAGTACCACAGTTGAGCCAGAGCCAGGAACTGCCGTCAGCAGCACTTCCTGCAATGTGCAGAGCTTAAGCACCTATTTGAGTAAACCACTCTTCACTGAAATTTTTCATGTGTACCCAAATGTCTCCTGATTAGCTTCCTTGTCACCATTCATTCAACAATTGAGAACCAGTTGTATACCAGACATTTACTTTAGGAACTAGAGTTGTAACAGTAAAAGTAATCTGTTGCTGTGAAACTTACTTCCTAGTGAATAGAGTATTTCTTAAAATAGTAAGTTCTGAATTTCTGTATGTAGCCATGATGGGGTAACTGGTACTAAATTTGCCCTGCTCCTGTGGTCAACTAGAAAACTCAAGATTCTTGCTGAAGGCCGGTGAGGTGAAAAGATACAGAGGGTGGGGAATAAAGAATTTGATTTTTTTTCTTTTGAGACTGGGCTTCACCATGTTTGTCAGGCTGCTCTCAATCGGCTGACCTCATGATCCACCCACCTTAGCCTCCCTAAGTGTTGGGATTACAGGCGTCAGCCAAGCCCAGCCTAAGAATTTGATTTTATACTGAGGTTGGGGAGTTTTCTAAACTGACTCAGAATTCTTGCTAAAACTGTACCAAGTAGGCCACAAAGAGTCCAAGGTCAGGGTTTTGAGGACTTAGAGCTCCCCTAAAGCTAGGTCAAGGAGAGTGTCTTTGTCAACTCCCAGGGAAAGAGTAACTACAGGATGACTAAGTTGAAAAATCACTAGAGCCTGCACAGAGCTGGGAGATGCAGGTCTAGGCAACAAGAGGACTTTATTGAATAGCCAGAGCATTCAAAAGGGACCCCGGGAGGGTCTTAGCAGTAAGGATCAATTAGACTAATCTGTTTCTAAACTCACCCAAACAAAGTGAAAATCAATTTTTAAAAATATCAAGCTATGTGGCATGTAAATAACTGCCTGCAGGAACAAACTGCAACACCCATTAAAGGAGAATATAATCTTGACATTTAACAATGTAATGTTTACAATATTCAGCAACCAAACATTAGTATATGTGCAAAGATGCAGAAAAATGACCCATTATCAGAAAAAGTGTGAATAGACATTGTTTAGAAATGTCTGCAAATGACAAATAATTAGATTTGCAGATAGTAAGTTTTAAAAAGCCAGTACAAATATGTTCAAGCATTTAAATGAAAACTGAGCACAATAAGAGAAATAAAAAGAACCAAATAGATCTTGTAAAGCTAAAACTTGTATCTGAATTTAAAACTATTAAATGGGTTGAGTAAGATATTCAATACAATGTTCAGTAAATTTATAGCCAATGAAATCTTTCAATCTGAAGAACAGAAAAACTCTGAACAAAGGGATATGTACCTCAATGATATGTGGATAATGGCAATCCATCAAACACGCATATGAAGTCCCAGAAAGGCAAGGGAGCAGAAAAAAATATTTAAAGGTTGGAGGATTATTTTTCCTTATTTGGCTAAAAATAGCAATCAACAAAAGTAACACTAAATAGAAAATTAAACCACACCAACAACATTATAATCAGTTTGCTTAAAATGAAAAAATTTTAAAACCAGAGTAAAGGACAATTTTGTATAAATGGACAAAATATTATCACTGATGTTTCAGCAAAAACGATCCAATTCAGAATGTGATGAAACAACTTTAAAACACTGCAAGATGGGGAGGTGGGGCAATATCTGTTATCCCAAGATTCTATATGCAAACAAAACGCTCTTCAAAAACATAGGTGAAATAAATTTATTTTGACAAATAGGAACTGAAATAATTCATTGCTAGCATATTTGCTCTACAAAAAATGCTAAAAGGAAGCTCTTCCATTGAAGGAAAATGATGCTTAATGGAAATTTAGATCTATAACAAAGGAATAGACATATAAGCGGTAAACGGGTAACTTTTTTTTCTCAGACTTTCTTTAAAAGATGGCTGACTATTTAAAGTCAAAACGATGTGTTTTACAGTCTGTAATACATGCCTAAGTAGAATGTATCACAATTAAAACAAAGGTTGCAAGGTTCCTATTTCACATGTGGTATATTATAGTAGACCATGATACGTCAAAAATGCATAGAACCGATCAACAAAATAGACCACTAGCCAGATTAATAAAAGAGAGAGTAATCAAATAGTTGCAATAAGAAACGATAAAGGTGATAACCACAGATTCCACAGAAATTCAAACCATCATCAGAGATTATTACAAACAACTCTATGCACATAAACTAGTAAACCTGGAAGAAATGGATAAATTCCTGGACACTTGCCTCCTCCCACGCCTAAACCAGGAAGAAGCTGAAAACCTGAAGAGACCCATAACAAGGTCTGAAGTTGAGGCAGCAATTAAGAGCCTACCACCAAAAAAAAAAGCCCAGGTCCAGATGGGTAGACAGCCAAATTCTACCAGACATAAAAGGGGAGCTGGTACCATTCCTTCTGAAATTATTTCAAACAATCCAAAAAGAGGGACTCCTTCCCAAATCATTGTATTAGACCAACATCATCCTGATACCAAAACCCAGCAGAAACTCAGCAAGAAAAGAAAACTTCAGGCCAATATCCATGATGAACATAGATTCAAAAATCTTCAATAAAATACTGGCAAACCGATTGCAACAGCACATCAAAAAGCTTATCCACCATGATCAAGTAGGCTTCATCCCGGGGATGCAAGGCTGGTTCAACATACACAAGTCTATAAACGCAATTCACCACATAAACAGAAGCAAAGACAAAAACCACATGATATTCTCAGTTGATGCAGAGAAGGCCTTTGACAAAATTCAACAGCCCTTTATGCTAAAAACCCTCAATATGCTAAGTATTGACGGAACATATCTCAAAATAATAAAAGCTATTTACGACAAACCAACCGCCAATATCATACTGAATGGGCAAAAACTGGAAGCATTCCCTTTGAAATCTGGTGCTAGACAAGGATGCCCTCCCTCACCACTCCTATTCAATATAGTACTGGAAGTTCTAGCCAGAGCAATCAGGCAAGAAAAAGAAATAAAGAGTATTCAAATAGGAAAGGAGGAAGTCAAATTGTCTCTATTTGCAGATGACATGATTGTATATCTAGAAGACCCCATGGTCTCAGCCCATAATCTCCTGAAACTGATAAGCAACTTCAGCAAAGTCTCAGGATACAAAATCAATGTGCAAAAATCACATGCATTCCTATACACCAATAATGGACTTAAAGAGAGCCAAATCAAGAACAAACTGCCATTCACAATTGCTACAAAGAGAATAAAATACCTAGGAATACAACTAACAAAGAACGTAAAGGACCTCTTCAAGGAGAACTACAAACCACTGCTCAATGAAATAAGAGAGGACACAAACAGATGGAGAAACATTCCATGTTCATGATTAGGAAGAATCAATATCGTGAAAATGGCCATACTGCCCAAAGTAATTTACAGATTCAACGCTATCCCCATCAAGCTATCAATGATCTTGTTCACAGAACTGGAAAAAAACACCTTAAACTTCATATGGAAGAAAAAGAGAGCCCTCATAGCCAAGTCAATTCTAAGCAAAAAGAACAAAGCGGGAGGAATCACACTACCAGACTTCAAACTATACTACAAGGCTACAGTAATCAAAACAGCATGGTACTGGTACCAAAATAGAGATATAGACCAATGGAACAGAACAGAGGCCCTTGGAGGCAACAAAACACATCTACAACCATCCGATCTTTGACAAACCTGACAAAAACAAGCAATGAGGAAAGGATTCCCTGTTTAATAAATGGTGTTGGGAAAACTGGCTAGCCACGTTGCAGAAAGCAGAAACTGGACCCCTTCCTGACACCTTACACTAAAATTAACTCCAGATGGATTAAGGACTTAAACATAAGACCTAACACCATAAAAACCCTAGAAGAAAATCTAGGCAAAACCATTCAGGACATAGGCATAGGCAAGGGCTTCATGACCAAAACACCAAAAGCATTGGCAACAGAAGCCAAAATAGACAAATGGGACCTAATCAAACTCCACAGCCTCTGCACGGCAAAAGAAACAGTCATTAGAGTGAATCAGCAACCAACAGAATGGGAAAAAAATTTTGCAGTCTACCCATCTGACAAAGGGCTGATATTCAGAATCTACAAAGAACTAAAACAGATTTACAAGAAAAATACAAACAAGCCCATTGAAAAGTGGGCGAAGCATATGAACAGACATTTTACAAAAGAAGACACACATGAGGCCAACAAACATGAACAAATACTCATCATCACTGGCCATTAGAGAAATGCAAATCAAAACAATTTGAGATACCATCTCATGCCAGTTAGAATGGCGATCATTAAAAAATCTAAAGACAGATGCTGGAGAGGATGTGGAGAAATAGGAACACTTTTACACTGTTGGTGGGAGTGTAAATTAGTTCAGCCATTGTGGAAGACAGTGTGGTGATTCCTCGAGGACCTAGAAATAGAAATTCCATTTGACCCAGCAATCCCATTACTGGGAATATATCCAAAGCATTATAAATCGTTCTACTATAAGGACACATGCACATGAATGTTCATTGCAGCACTGTTTACAATAGCAAAGACCTGGAACCAACCCAAATGCCCATCAATGATAGATTGGACAGGGAAAATGTCCCACATACACACCATGGAATACTATGCAGCCATCAAAAATGATGAGTTTGTGTCCTTTGTAGGGACATGGATGAACCTGGAAACCATCGTTGTCAGCAAACTGACACAAGAACAGAAAATCAAACACCGCATGTTCTCACTCATAGGTGGGTATTGAACAATGAGAACACATGGACACAGGGAGGGAAGCATCACACACTGGGGTCTGTAGGGGGGAAATAGGGGAGGGACAGTGGGGGGTGGGGAGTTGGGGAGAGATAGCATGGGGAGAAATGCCAGATATAGGTGATGGGGAGGAAGGCAGCAAATCACACTGCCATGTGTGTACCTATGCAATAATCTTGCATGTTCTTCACATCTACCCCAAAACCTAAAATGCAATTCAAAAAAAGAAAAAAAAATGCATAGAATCACAAAAAGAAAATAAAACCAAAAGATGTAAGAAATGTTCAATTAATCCAAAAAGAAGGATGGTATACACAATAAAGCTAGGATATATCTTTTAATCAGTAAACTATTCTTCTCAATGAGTAAGATATATATTTATCACCATAAATCCTGCTATAAATACTCTAAAAGAGCATTAACAGCAAGATATTTAATAGGTCCACCATGTTACCCTCTCCAGGCAGATATTTCCTGGATTAAATAATTGTTAATATAAGGGCTTGGAAACATGTCCACTCCAAGTATTCCATTACAAGCATGGACAAGGTATTATACTGGTTTTATTTTTCCGTGATTCAAATCCAACTCTGACAATTATACATCTCAAACTTCCAACTATATCATGTTGTTATTTGATGGCGTCATCATACACTGGATTCTTATTTTGGAATACATCATCTGAGAAACAGTTTATTTACAGTAACCAGCTTGTATCTGCCATTTTCACTTTCAAATTACATGGATTTAGAAGCAAACCTTTATGCCTAACTTAACTGTTTGATATTCTGGAGAAGTGTGAGTCACAGGTTAATATTGTGGTTAAGGTGACCTACATGCTAAAAATCACATTTCTCACTTATTTAACTTCTGTTTTAAGTCCTTCGAAAAAGTGTGGGACTACAGTAATGTCATCATGCAAAGGCAATGGTGTGCACAGAATCTTAGTCTTGATTTCTGCCATTATAAAACTTATCTTCATATTCCCTGTTTCTAATTACCAGAGAGGACGAATTATATTTTATCCATCTCTGTATTCATTGCACTTAGCACATCTTTTTCCACTTTGGGGTAGTGCAATAACTTCCTTTTTAAATTTAATGTATAAAGAGGGATTAACTGGAATTGTAAATTAAGAGAACATTTGATCATCACTCAATGGTAACATTTTCCAGGCCAGCAAGAATTTCTAGTGCCAGAACTTTCCATTAAGTGCTAATACAAAGTAGCTGTTCTGACACTGAGAACTGATAGGCGACCTGTATTCATCAGGGATATTCACTTGACCACACACCATTACAGTCAGGAGGTGGGAATACACATAAGAACGACCCTACTATTTATATCATCCAATCCAGTTCATGATGTACCATTTGCCTAGCAGTCTGCCTGGCTGCTCAGTACCTTAAAAGTGCCATAATCAGGGAGAGAATGTGGCAGCAGGAAGAATCGTGGAGCAAAGGTGCCTGATTTCTGTGCTCATTTTTTGGTTTTATCAGTTTTCCCTTGTATTAAGCAGTATTTTTCCCTCATATCAACCCCAGTTCAAAGGACACTTTCCAGCTCTCCAAATTAGGATACTGTTCACCTCTTTTCCCCTCAAGTGGCTACTAATTCAGAGAAAATTACTTGTCTTAAATGACATCAGGTCATGTTTCCTCTTTGCAGTATTGTCAGAAATTTGAGTTTCAATTTACCATGCAAAAAGCATCTGAATACACTTCACCAGTGCAAATTAGCTATTAGAACAGCTTTCTCTTTTCATTATCTGTTAACTGGATTAAAAAGAACAAAATGCCATGTATTGGCATAATTCCTTAAATCAACTTTGTTATTTTTGCTTCTGAATTAGAATCCCCTAGGTCAGCAGCAGATTTATATTCAAATGGCCATAAAAAGTAGAGGAAACGTCTGAAAAAAATTCTTAGTCTCAGAAAAATGTTCTATGGATTCCATTAATAATGATCTTCTAAGGAAAGACTTCTGTCAGAAAGATATTTAATACTGATATGTCTTCACTCATGCCCACACTTGTAAACAAAAATAGAAAGCTATTTTCAGGATAAGGTTTAAGCTTAAGCATTTTGTTTTTAGTAAAGACACTTACCACAAAATAGAGGCCTGGAAGGTCTAGTGAGGAACGAGCTGGGCCTGCAGAGGTTGCTGAAAAGCAGGAGCCTCTGTCAGCCTGGGGAGGCCATGGTGAGGCATGACACGTGCCTAAATAGGCCATCGGAGAGCCAGGAGCTGTGCCTTTCCAGGCTGCCATGAGGCAGGCAGGCAGGCAGAAATGGCCTGGGGAGGCTGTTAGCAGGCAGGAGGTGGGTCTGTCCAGGCCACTGGGAGGCCAAAGGTGGGCCTGGAAAGTCCAACTTGAGGAAGGCTGGGGCCTACACAGGCTGCCAGGAGCTAAGCAGGAGCTGGGCCAAATGCAGTTGTTGTGAGGCAGGAGTTGGGCCTGTAGATGCAGCCAGGAGGAAGAGCTGGGACTGGAGAGGCTGACTTAAAAAACGTTCTGAGCTGGAAGAGGATGCCAAAAAGCCAATGCTGGGCCTGGAAAGGCGTCTCCCACAGGCAGGAGCCAGACCTGGAGAGTTACACAAGAGGACTAGGTTAAAGACACATGCACACATCTGTTCATTACAGCACTGTTTACAATAGCAAAGACTTGGAACCAAACCAAATGCCCATTAATAATAGACTGAATAAAGAATATGTGGCACATATACACCATGGGATACTATGCAGCCATCAAAAAGGATGAGTTTATGTCCTTTGCAGGGACATGGATGAATCTGGAAACCATCATTCTCAGCAAACTAACACAAGAACAGAAAACCAAACACCACATGTTCTGTCATAAGCAGGTGTTGAAGAATGAGAACACATGGACAGAGAGGGGAACATCACACACTGGGGTCTGTTGGGGGGTTTGGGGCTAGGGAAGGGCGTGGGGGGTGGAGAGGTTGGGAAGGTATAACATTAAGAGAGATTCCTGATGTAGGTAATGGGGGCATGGAGGCAACAAACCACCATGGCATGTGTGTACCTATGCAACAATCCTGCAAGATTTACACATGTACCCCAAAACTTAAAGTATAATAAAATTTTAAAAAAAGAAAAAAAAAAATAGACTTCAAGATAGAAGTTTTCTGTTACTTCAGAACAGTACAACCTGGCTGAATTACGCATTCTCTGTACCTTAATACATGAGTGTCCCATTTACTTCAGAGCAAGTGTTCATACTACATCTCTAGAATTGATGTAAAAGGTTCAGTAATGTCTCTTTCATCCTTAGAATATGGTTAGAGTGCTGATTAACAGGAAACACTGAATTTCATATGAACATACTATTTGTTTACTCCTGCTCCCAGTATTTCAAAGTATGTCAACATACTATTTTTAAGAGTGTTTCCCTGCATTGTAGAGAAAGCATGTTAGGAAAACAAGATCCTATTTTCTGTTTATTGTACCTTGTCCTCTTTCATTCGAAATAAGCAGAAGGAGAATGTACAGACAGAACAGAGTGCACAGTTTTGAAAACACCCGACATGGCATGGCTTATTTCAGAGCCATTATTTCACCTGGAAAGCCTTGTTTTTATATTATAAAAATATCAATTCTGAAAAAACTCTAAACCTCAAATTTTTCCAAACTTCAGATCTACTCTTAATTCTTTTTCTTTAGCTTTTGCCTATCCTTATAACTTCTTTTAAAAAGTGAAGCAATAGAAAGACAGAAGTATGATTTCAGCATGGAAGCAGGCAGAAAAATCACCAGCTAGAGTAGCTGAGTGTCCAAGGATTGCTGTCTTTCAGAAATGCAGAAACCAGCTCTGTCATGGAGACCCCAACCCAAGCAGTGCTGAAAAAAATTAAGAAACAAACACAAAGACAGAGGGCAAAGTGAGAGCAAGGAGCTACCAGCATTCCGAGCTGAAAAGCCTCAAGCAGAGGTTGACACATGTATTTATTCTCTGAACAGGTGATTATTATTAACAAGTCGCTGTTCTGTGTTTTCTCATAGAACTAGGCAAGCAGCTGATGCCTGCTTACCACTAATCAAAGACAAACTAGAAAGCGTTCTCCAAGAGGGAGCAATGTGGGCAGGGTTATATATCCTATTTTTAAAAAAATTACTTTAGTGTATGATACGCATACACTGCCTACTATTTTAGAAAACCTGAGCAGTTTTCCGCTTGGGGACCAGCTTGGTTTTCCATGCTGTTCTCAGCAAACAATATAATCCATGACACACGTTAGACTTGTTCTCAGCAAAGACTTCCATTATGGCATTTCTAGTTGTAGAGAAAAATAAACAGGTAACCGAGGGAAGCTTTTGCAAATCTTTTCTCTAAAATAGAAAACTATTTTCAGGGTAAGGTTTAAGCTTAAGCATTTTGCTTTTAGCAAAGACACTTTACCAGAAAAAATTCTATTGAGATACGAAAAGTGACTTAAAGACGGAAGGTTTCCAGTATTTATTTCAGAACAGTACAAGTCTGGCTAAATTACACATTCTGTGCACCTTAATAGATGATGAGTGTTCTGTTTATTCCAGAACAAGTGTTCACAATACAAGAAGTATACCTCGAGTTATTTTAAGAAGTTTAGTAATGTCTCTTTTGTTCTTAGAATACAATTACTGATTGATAACAGGAAACACTGACTTTAATTTGAACATACTCTTCTTTTTAAGAGTGTTTCCCTGCCTTATAGACAAAGATGTTAGGAAAACAAGATCCAGTTTTCTGTTTACTGTACCTTGTCCTCTTTCATTTGAAATAAGCAGGAGGAGAATGAGAAGACAGAGACCACAGAGTGCAGTTTTGAAAATACTTAACATGGCGTGGCTTATTTCAGAGCCGTTATTTCACCTGGAAAGCCGTCTTAGTATACTATAAAAATAGCAATTTAAAAAACTCTAGACCTCAACTTTTTCTACTACTGTTATTATTTTTACTACTATAAATGGAATCTTTGCCTCCATTTTATTTTTGTTAGGTTATCATATGTATGTATAGGGACAAATAATTCATCTATGTTTACCGAATCCCTGTCACCGGCCATTTTCTTTGACACCTCCTAAAGTGCAGCTAATCTGTACAGCATTTAATACTTCTGCAAAATGATGAATAAGACTGACACAATCACCACTCTGTCATAAACATCACTTTGCTCACACTACCTCTGCTTCCTTCTTCAAATATTTTTGTTCTCATCTATCCACATCTGATTGATCTGCTGTGACGCCGATAATATAACTTCCCCTGACTGCAATTTTTTTTTTTTTTTGAGATGGAGTCTTGCTCTGTTGCCCAGGATGGAGTGCAGTGGTGCAATCTTTCTTCCAGGTAGTGGGGATTACAGGTACCCACCACCATGCCCAGCAAATTTTTGTATTTTTAGTAGAGATGGAGTTTTACCATGTTGGCCAGGCTGGTCTTGAACTCCTGACCTCAGGTGATTCACCACCTCGGCCTCCCAAGGTGCTGGGATTACAGGCCTGAGCCACCATGCCTGGCCAACTGTACTTTTTAAAAATAATAAAAAAATTTATCTGGGTTTGGTGGCTCACGCCTGTAATCCCCGTACCTTGGGAGGCTGAGGCAGGTGGATCATTTGATGTTAGGAGTTTGAGACCAACCCGGCCAACATAGCGAAACCCCATCTCTACCAAAAATACAAAAAATTAGCTGGGTGTGGTGGCATGTGTCTGTAGTCCCAGCTACTAGGGAGGCTGGGGCAAGAGAATCACTTGAACCCGGGAGGCAGAAGTTGCAGTGAGCTGAGGTTGTGCCATTGCACTCCAGCCTGGGCAACAAGAGCAAAATTCGGTCTCAAAAAATAAATACATTAAAAAATTATTTAGTTAATGGTTTATCTATTTCAATGCTTCTCCTTCCCCACCCTCCAAATAACCAAATTTTATCATTTTTCTGATTCAGAAGTTCCCACTGCCTTTTCTTTACAGCCCTCCAGTATTCTTATGTGGGTGAAATCAAACCAAAATGAATACAAGTAAAGACATTGAAGGGAAAAATAATGAACAAATATGCACCGTGCAGCCTGAGCATATGTGGACATGGGGGTGGATTCAAGGGCAGCTGTATTTGTTTTTCAAGCTGGTAAAGGTCATGGGCTGAATGTGTGTGCAAAAGCCTCAGGTTCTTTTAGCATCAGCTGTTAAAGGCTTCTAGAATCCCAAGCAACCAGGGGCCAGCTTTGAATCCCACCAGCATGTAAAAAGTGCCTTTGTGCTAGCACTTCACTGTGCCCTAGAAGATGGAACTCATGCTCTTTGCCTTTGAAGACTATAGATAACATATTATCTGTTGGGCAGGCAGTGGGCTGGGAGTAGGGGCCTTGCCTCTGCTGAAGTCTTAAATTAGCATGTTTTCTGTTGTTGATAGCATGCAGAGAATCCAACTTAGCTGTTTCCTAAGGTAGCTGCAGATATGCTGCCTCTACTTTTCCCAAGCTAATCTGGAACTGTTGGTTCTACTCAGAGGCCTGTTTCTACACTATTCACAGCCTGTAAAGCCCTCCCTAGTGGGATCAGGAAAAAAATTTTCCTAGCTTGGGAAAGGCTCAGATCCCTATTTTGTTGCCAGCTTTGATGCCAAACTAATAGTTGTTTTTTTTTTTTTTTTGAGGTGGAGTTTTGCTCTTGTTGCACAGACTGGAGTGCAACCTCTGCCCTCCAGGTTCAAGTGATTCTCCTGCCTCATCCTCCCAAGTAGCTGGATTATAGGCATGCAGCAGCACACCTGGCTAATTTTGTATTTTTAGTAGAGACAGGGTTTCTCCATGTTGGTCAGGCTGGTTTGAGCTCCTGACCTCAGGTGATCTGCTCACCTTGGTCTCCCAAAGTGCTGGGATTACAGGCCTGAGCCACCGTGACCGGCCCAACCTAATAATTTTTAGTTACCTGTGGCACCATGGCAAACACACTTTGTACTCTAGATCACAAACACATACCCAATATATCCATGTTCTTCACAAACCAAGAGCTTAAAACCATAAGCCGTATTTTGTTTTCAAGTATTAAGTAGCATAAACAGAATGTTATGAGCTGATCACTATCATTCCCAAAGAAATGGTTGCTGAAGCTGCTAATATTGGCACAAGAAAGAATAACACTTTATTGGTAAAAGTAATATGTACCCCTAAAAATGGTCAGTGGTCTGGAAAAACCCACGATAAGGATTATTGCCAGGGCTGTGGAACATCTGAAGCTGTCTTTAAGATTTCCAGTCTAGACCAAATCACATCTTGAGTGCCTCCTGTGTCTGCTTCTGCCTCCCATCATTTTTACACAGGTGAAATAAGATTTTAGATTTCTGATTCAGAAGTTCCCACTGCCTTTTCTTTACAGCCCTCCAGTATTCTTATGTGGGTGAAATCAAACCAGTATTCTTTAGGAAACGTGCATATACGTTTGTAATGGTGGCAGGGTTGGCAATTTCATTATTATTTCCATGTGATTGTCAGGGAATGCAGTGGTGGTGGAGGGAGTTAACTCTACAATAGCCTCTGATCTTTTTCAGGTCTAGTGTCTTACCTATTTACTTTGCACAGTATTCAACTCCTGCAAGATAAACTAAAAATTTAAAGCAAAAACTGGAGTTTACCAGAACTCCTACTGCAGGAGTTAAAGATCATTTTTTTTTTTTTTTTTTTGAGACGGAGTCTTGCTTTGTCTCCCAGGCTGGAGTGCAATGGTGCAATCTCAGCTCACTGCAACCTCCACCTCCCAGGTTCAAGTGATTCTCCTGTTTCAGCCTCCAAAGTAGTTGGGATTACAGGCCCCTGCCACTGTGCCCCAGTAGTTTTTATATTTTTTAGTAGAGACAGGGTTTCACCATGTTGGCCAGGCTGGTCTCAAACTCGTGACCTCCGGTGATCCAGCCACCACACCTGGGCTTTATTTTTTTTTTGAGTTTTGCTCTTTTGCCCAGACTAGAGTGAAGTGGCATGATCTCAGCTTACTGCAAACTCTGCACCCCAGGTTCAAGTGATTCTCCTGCCTCAGCCTCCCGAGTGCCTGGGATTATAGGCGCCCACCACCACTCCTGGCTAATTTTTGTCTTTAGTCGACATTGGGTCTCCAAATCCTGACCTCGGGTGATCCACCTGCCTAGGCCTCCGAAAGTGCTGGGATTACAGACATGAGCCACCACGCCGGGCCTAAAGAGAATATTCCAGAGAAATTAACTGCAGGCCAGGTGCAGTGGCTCAAAATGTAATCCCAGCACTTAGGGAAGTCGAGGAGGGTACATCACCTGAGGTCACCAGTCTGGCCAACATGGCGAAAACTTATCGGCTAAAAATACAAAAATTAGCAGGGCATGGCGGCAGGTGCCTGCAATCCCAGCTACTTGGGAGGCTGAGGCAGAATTGTTCGAACCCAAGTCTAATGTTGCAGTGAGCTGAGACTGTGCCACTGCACTCCAGACTGGGTGACAGAGTGAGACTCCGGTCTCAAAAAAAAAAAAAAAAAAAAAAAAGAAAAATTAATTGCAAGAACCATGAGGTTGTGACTTTTTTTGGTCTCCATCCCCATGTATGATTGACGAATTGTTGCTGAAATGCTAACCTTATTTACATATCCTCTCCATCTTTGACTCTCTACAGGTCAAAAATATTAAAATTCAACAAGCCTTGGAAGCAAGAGATTTTTCACAGACCTCACACTTACTCTTTCCCCCAGGTATGACTCCTTAATCTAACATGGTTCTAAGACAGCTCCAACTTTTGATCCCAGGAGTACAATATTCACAATTGGGATGTGCTAGTTGGTGGAGAGGCATACCATTCTCTGGGACCAGTGGGACCTTGCAAATGCTCTAGAGTGAGTGCACATCTGCACCAGAGTCTGGCAACACCTAGTGCTCTTCAATTTCACAGTAAAATCCCTAGTCTGGGCTGAAAGATAACCAGGCTCCAGGCAAACTGCAGCTGGCAGACCCCATCTTTTAGATTTCCCAGCAGTGTGACTTTGCCTGGCTAACCAAAGGGAAAAGATGTCTATAAAGCATTTGAGCCTAAGTGAACAATTGGGTGTACAATACATAAGCTAATAACAAAAATTTTTTTTTTTTTAAATTAGAGACAGGGTTCCACCATGTTGGCCAGTCTGGTCTTGAACTCCTGACCTCATGATCCGCCCGCCTTGGCCTCCCAAAGTGCTGGGATTACAGGCGTGAGCCACCGCGTCCAGCCTAAAAACAAAATTTTTATCTCACCAAACATAATGTTCTGTTTTTAGTTGCCTGACAATAAGTACGTTCATTCATACTCCCAAATTTCACAGTTGGTAGTAACTTTATGATAAAGAACACAGTAATACGAATCATATCCACGAGGAATCACTGCCACAGAGAAAGGGATGTTTAGGACATTTGTACATTAGGTTGTTTACAGTTTTTCATGTTCTGTAAATCTGAAATTGACTTAAATCTTTCAGAAAGGTTATTGTCTTCAAAACTGACAATCATTTAAAAGGTGTTATTAAAAAAAAAATAAGACAAAGTGAGCCTATATTTGTAAACATTTATTCTCTTGAACTGAAAAAGGCTTGCATCAGCACACATTGTACAGCCTTGCAAATTACACAGAAATTGAAAAGAAGGTTCCTTGTTCATAAGTGCAATGAATCTTTGATGTCCAGTGATCCGCTGCAAACAACGAAAACAAACTGTAAACCACTTAAGAAGTTTCCAGCACTCATCAAATGCATTTCCTTAGGTGACAAAAAATCCACAAGGAGGGGAATGCAAGTAAGTGGCATTTAGTTATTAGAGAGATACTTAAAAAAAGTGGAAGTATTTTCCGGCTTAGAATGATTCCTGTTCTCCTTTTAATGTAAGTGGTTTAAGAGGCATTAAGAACATAATTTATTTTATACTTAATGTTCATACTACCTAAATGAATAAGGAAAGGATCCTACAGGGAAGTGTTCTGTATTTTTTGGCAAATGTTTCTGAGTTTAGAGATTTGGGGAAGAGTAATCCTCTATTTGTGGTCTCTTCTTAGCATCCCTAACCCCCAAAGAGACAGTACATGGTTTTGACTTGGTTATTTCACTCCTGCATTCTTTTTCCCCCACATTTTAAGTTGGGTCACATTGTGCTGGCTGCAAAAAGAAATACAGGTTGCAACTGGTTATAATCATTTTGAAGAATAATTTGCTATACAATAGAGCTTTGGATCTGATACAAGAATTCACAAATATAAAACAAAATAACTATAAAAGTTAGGAGGCATTTGAACGGCATTTCCTTAGAAAAACCTGCTAACTTTGTATCATTCTGATGTGGATTCCTACAGTCATGTGGGGTGAAATACGTATTTTCCCCCCTTTGCTGGATCACTGGCCTTTCTTCAAAAGCTAACACCATGACCACACGTCCTAGGAGTATCTATAATGTTAACAGAAGCTCCAAATACAAAGCCAATCAAAGATGGGAGAGGGCAGGGGAACCATAAAGGTGAAGGGTCCAAAGGTGGGTGTTACTGAGAACTTGCCCTTTCCAAAATGTGAAAGTCATAGTGCTTCTTGCTTGTTCTCAGTTTAAACTTGTTAACTGAGTTAATTTGTTTCTTCAATGCATTCTGTGCAGCTGAAATGGAGGGGAATGTGGCTAAGACCGTGTAGGTGGAGGCCAAGTCACTGGGTTTAGAGCGTTCAGGGTTGACAGTGTTGTCCCCGCTGCCACAGCAGAGGGGGTGACGACGTGGCTGTGACTGGGGGTCCCGGAGCCACCGGATCTTGGCGCCAATTTTAAAGAGTTCCCCAAAAAGCTTTTCAGCTTCCATGCGAGTTATTCCATCTGGTAGTTCAGTAATTTCCAAGACCTTCCCAACAACTAGAATAGAAAAGGTGCAGAATTAATACATCCCTGTTACCAAAATGAGTTGGGTAAAAAAAGCACTGCAGACCCAATATGACATGGGACATCACTCAAATCCACAAAATTAAAGTTGTTAGGGCTATCTTTTTTTAGGGGGGAGATGGAGTCTCTGTTGTCCAGGCTGGAGTGCAGTGGTATGATCTTGGCTCACTGCAACCTCTGGCTCCCAGGTTCAAGTAATTCTCCTGCCTCAGCCTCCCGAGTAGCTGGGATTACAGGTACCTGCCACACCACCCCACCCGTCTAATTTGTTTTTGCTTTTTAGTAGAGACGGATAGGGTTTCACTATGTTGGCCAGGCTGGTCTCGAATTCCTGAGCTCAGGCAATCAACCTGCCTGGGCCGCCCAAAGTGCAAGGATTACAGGTGTGAGCCACCACACCTGGCCAGGGACATCTATCTTTTAAATCATTCCTACTTAGCCTGTAGGCAAAGGGTATAGAGCTAATAGTGTTAAAGCTATCAAGCCGGGTGCATCTGTAATCCTTGCACTTTGGGAGGCTGAGGCAGGTGGATCATCTGAGGTCTGGAGTTCGAGACCAGCCTGACCAATATGGTGAAACCCTGTCCATCTCTACTAAAAACACAAAAAACTAGCTGGGGGTGGTGGTGGGCACCTGTAATCCTAGCTATTTGGGAGGCTAAGGCAGGAGAATCCCCTGAACCTGGGAGATGGAGGTTGCAGTGAGCTGAGATCTCGACATTGCACTCCAGCCTCGGCAATAAGAGTAAAACTCCATCTTAAAAATAAAACAAAATAAATAAAACGAAGCTACTGATGTCAGTCTTCACTGGCAGTTGCACAAATAAAATGAAGCATTATACAGTGGCTTCTCTAAATTAGGTGATCTCAGGCAAACAATTTTCTGAACTTCACATTTCCATTGGAAAATAAAATAAAAGTACTTGCCCATACAACATCACAAGGCTGCTGAGTAGAAAGTTAAAGTACAAACCTGAAAGCACTTTACCACAGAGAGGGAATGTATTTGTTCATTCAGACTCTCTCCCACATGGATGTTAAGGACAAACCCTTTCTCAAAGAACTGAGGATTAAGAGTGTCACTCTACTTGTTCCTCTCACACATCTCCCTTTGGCCCTTCTGTCCCTCCTAAATAAATCTACCAGCACCTTACTATATATACTCTCACATCTCAAATGACGCAGGGTTACAGAAACATATTCAAGAACCCTAACTCAGAGATGGCAAAGATTATTATCACTTTCTGCAGGATTCTAGGAAGAGGAGAACTCATTTCTGTACTGTGGTGTATTTATTTATTTTTTAGACGGCATCTCATTTTGTCACCCAGGCTGGAGTGCGGTGGTGCGATCTTGGCTCACTGCAACCTCCGCCTCCGAGCTCAAGTGATTTTCCTGCCTCAGCCTTCTGAGTAGCTGGGATTACAGGCATGTACCACCATATCCGGCTAATTTTTATATTTTTAGTAGAGACAGGGTTTAACCATGTTGGTCAGGCTGGTCTCAAATTCCTGATCACATGATCCACCCGCCTCAGCCTCCCAAAGTGCTGGGATCATAGGGGTGAGCCACTGCACCCAGCCACTGTGGTGTATTTGTAGATTGTCACCAGTTTGCAGACCCACATCCAGTTGCCCCTCAGAGACATACCTGCTTCTCCTGCTCCAAGGTCCGTGGATGCAGCTTTTTTAGCTTGTCTCCTTCCTCGGTTTCCATGCCTGCTGCCAGGCTGACCCTGAAAACCCACAAACGGTTGAGAAACAAGGTTAATAATGCTGAAAAATGCACTTCGGATGTTTAAAAACGTAACACCCAAACACCTTTAGTTTGGGTTTTGCACTTTGGCAGAAGAAAACCAGTCCCAAGCCTTCTGAATTCTGCCTCTGTGGCAATGGTGTTCCTGTCCTTCATTATGACCAATCGCTTGCTGACTTCATTAGCAAGAGTGCCCCAATCCCTAGCCACTGGCTGTCTTTGGGTGGCACTAGGGAATTACTGCTCTGCCAAGCAGCACACCATCTCCCTTGCTCTGTCCCTGATGGAGCCACTGATAATCTATGTAAAACAACTGGCTGGGGCACAGAGCTCCCCTTGGGCAGTGCCAACAGGTGGGCTCAGGGTTGCCCACCACACTCTGAGGGAGCTATGATGTTCTGCAACAAAGCCTAGCAGGTTAGCTGTCTTTCATACCTGTTGGTTTGGAATGTGTCCGTGCAGAACAGCAGGAGGGTTGTACTGCAGTGGCTGGCCAAGTAATGGATACCTGGAATCTCCTGAAAGTCAATAACATATTTTTACATTTTTTCTTTCCTCAGTTAAAAAGCACTTGCCAGAGGCTAGGCACAGTGGCTCATGCCTGTAATCCTAACACTCTGGGAGACTGGGGCAGGTGGATCACTTGAGGCCAGGAGTTTGAGATGACCCTGGCTAACATGGTGAAACCCTATCTCTACTAAAAATACAAAAATTAGCAAGGTCTGGTGGTGGCTGTCTGTAATTCCAGTTACTCAGGAGGTGGAGGCATAAGACTTGCTTGAACTTGGAGGGCAGAGGTTGCAGTGAGCTGAGATGGTGCCACTGCACTCCAGCCTGACTGATGGAGTGAGAGACTATCTTAAAAAAATAAAAATAAAATTAAAAAGTACTTGCCAGAGTTTTCTAACGGGTCAAAGTAACATGAACAGGGGAAACAAATATGGTGGCATAAAAAAATATAGGTAACTGACATTTTTCTTTTGGAGACAGGGTATTAGGGTATTGCTCTGTCAACAACACAGGCTGGAGTGCAGTGGTGCAATCATAGCTCACTGCGGCCTTGAACTCCTGGGTTCAAGTGATCCTCCTGCCTCTGCCTTCCAAGTAGCTGGTAATACAAACACAAACTACCATGCCTGGCTAATTTTATTTTAGCAGAAATAAAGTCTCACTATGTTGACCAGGCTGGTCTCAAACTCCTGGCCTCCAGCAATCCTTTCACCTCATGAGTTGCTGGGATTACAGGTACAAGCCACCATGCCTGGCTAAATGACATTTTAAAAAAGAATTTAAAATTTCCACATATCCTTTTAAAAGCCCAGGCAAAATTCTGAAAAGATTAAGGACTAGTAACAGTGGTTAATGAGGGTGAGTGGTAGGAACTATGTGAATAGAGACAGGATGGAGAGAAACTTCTCTGTATATTTTGAAGATATAGAAGGGAAGAATCTAAGAAAACCGTGACACTAAATCCTAACATCCCATATGAAAGACACCAAAATAACAACGACACACATACCAATCACTTGAGGTGCTGAAATCCACATCATTCTATTATCATTAAAATCTTACCTTTCAGGGGAAGTAAGAAACTCTGGATAAATATTAAATCTTTATCTTCCCAATTCACTATTAATTGCTATAAATTTATGCATATATGCATGTACACATTTACATATACTCAAATGCACTTTAATAGTTTTAACCAAAGGGTAACTGTACATCCTAGGTCTTAAGTCTGCTCTTCTTAATCTTTTGTTTTTTTCTTTTTAAAAATTTTTAAAGGCTAGTCAAGTGAAGCAGTGGGAGTGGAGAAGGAACAAAGAAATCTGTAACTGGTTGTGATCAATTAGTTGTAAACACCACTGCACTCGGACCAGCATTTTTTTTTTTTTTTTTGAGACAGAGTCTGGCTCTGTTGCCAGGCTGGAGTGCAGTGGTGAGATCTAGGCTCACTGCAACCTCTGCCTCGAGGTTCAAGCAATTCTCCTGCCTCAGCCTCCCGAGTAGCTGGGACTACAGGCATGTGCCACTATGACCAGCTAATTTTTGTATTTTTAGTAGAGATGGGGTTTCACCATGTTGGCCAGGATGGTCACAATTTCTTGACCTCGTGATCTACCCACCTTGGCCTCTCAGAGTGCTGGGATCACAGGCATGAGCCACAGCACCCGGCCTTCTTAATCTTTAAGTGAAATTTGCATTTATAATTTCAATCTGCTTAGAAAAAGTTGTGTAGTTCTTAAGTGTCATTATTCATAAGTATCCCCTTCCTCAATCAATAAATGTGTATCAGTGAAGATGGAGATCTTCCAACAGCTTTATTTCACTCAGGAAAGCCTAAAGTCATCACAGGATAAAGGCTTAATAAATGCGGACTGCAAAAACTTTGTCTTGGAGAATAAGGTTCTTGTTTGTGCTACATTTTATTTTAAAATCATAAGTTCTCAAATTTAGTATATTTTGTGTTTGGAGGAGGGTTATCAGTAGGTGCTAGGAAAGCAACCTTAGGAAATTGTACACTCCTTCCCCTGAAAGCTTCATAACAGAAAGAAGCAAGGTGTGGACTTCTTGCCATTCCACAGAGCTCCTTTGGGGTGAACACAGTGAAGATGCCTGGGCAGCTCCCTGGCAGGACATATGCATGACACACTCTTTCCCAACCCAGAGACGATATGGGGTTTAGCACTGAGATCAAAGATGCCAAGTGAGGTGTGAATGTGTATAGACAATAGTTGTGAAATCCAGTTACGGTGGCTCACACCTGTAATACCAGCACTTTGGGAGGCCTAGGTGGGCAGATCATGAGGTCAGGAGTTCGAGACTAGCCTGGCCAACATGGTGAATCTCCGTCTCTATTAAAGATACAAAAAATTAGCCGGGCATGGTGGTGTGCACCTGTAATCCCAGCTACTCGGGAGGCTGAGACAGGAGAATTGCTTGAACCCAGGAGGCAGAGGTTGCAGTGAGGTGAGACTGCACCATTGCATTCCAGCCTGACAGGGTGAGATTTCATCTAAAAAAAAAAAAAAAAAAAAAAAAAAAATTGTGAAGGAGTCAGAAGTAAGTGCTATAATAATGAAATTTTAAAAATTTAATGAGGCTCAAAAACTTGGCATTAACAGAATATAGACAAAGTTGCTTAAAAATTCTTGAACCCCCTAGATAAAGACACCTAGTATTTAGTCATGTGTAATAGCGTTTTTTTCAAATATGGAGATACGATCATAGTTAGCAGTACAAAGACCCCTTCTAATGGGCTGGGTTAGGTGTTCCTCTTGTGGCATTCATATGAGACTGTATGACACATACTGTTTCAATTTATTTTTTAAAAATATGCATTATTTTTCTAAATTTATTTATTTATTTAGAGACAGAGTCCCGCTCTGTCGCTCAGGCTGGAGTGCAGCGGCATGATCTTGGCTTGGCTCACAGTAACTTCTGCTTCCTGGGTTCAAGCAATTTTTCTGCCTCAGCTTCCTGAGTAGCTGGGATTACAGGTGTGTGCCACCATGTTTTTGTTTTTTTTTTTATTTGTAGTAGAGATGGGGTTTCACCACGTTGGTCAGGCTGGTCTGGAACTCCTGACCTCGTGATCCGCTCCCCTTGGCCTCCCAAAGTGCTGGGATCACAGGCATGAGCCACCGCGCCCAGCCTTTTTTCTAAATTTAATAAGGAATTTCTTTGTAGAAAATTTGGAGATAGAGAATTACAAAGGAGAAAATAAAAACCACCCTGGTGCTGGGTGTGGTGGCTGACATTTGTAATCTCAGCACTTTGGGAAGCCAAGGTAGGGGGATTGCTTCAACCAAGGAGTTCAAAACCAGCCTGGGCAACATGGTAAAAACCTGCCTCTACTGAAAATACAAAAATTAGCCAGGTGTGCTAGCACACCTGTAAGCCCAGTTACTCAGGAGGCTGAGGTGGGAGGATCACCTGAGCCTGGGGAGGTCAAGGCTGCAGTGAGCCATGAGTGCACCACTGCACTGCAACCTGGGTAATGGAGTGAGATGCTATCTCAAAACAAACAAACTAATCACAATAAAACCCACGCTGGTAATTCCATCAATTCTAACATTTTGGTGTGTATCTTTTCAGTCTTCTATATGTGTGCACTCACACATGCATTTGTGTGTGAATAACTTTTTAAGGAAATTGAGATATAATTAACACATAAAATCAACAAAGTACACATTTTAAGTGTTGAACTTGATGAATTCTAACAATTGTAAAAGTCCACGTAACCATGACCCCACCCCCTACCCCCCTGCCCACATAAAGAACATTTCCATCCCTGGAAGAGTTCTCTCTAGCCCCTTTCCAGTCAGTTCCACATCCCATCTCTACTACTATCTGATTTTTAACACCACAGATTAGTTTATCTACAGCTGGATTTCATATAATTAGAATCATATAGAATATATTCTCTATTTGTCTGGTTTATTTTTTGGTTAACATCGTGACCCGGAGAGTCATCGTGTTGTTGTGTGTCAGTAGTTTGCTTTGTTCACTGTTATTGTTGACTAGTACCCTTGTAAGGATACAGCACAATCTGCTTATCCAGTCTCCTGTTGATAGACATGTGGATCATGTCCAGTTTGAGCTATTATAAAGTAAAGTTGTTATAGATGTTCGTATACAAGACTGTGTGAAAATGTTTGCAATTCTCTTTCCTCTAAGAGTGAAATTGCTGGATTGTATGGCAAGTGACTAAAGTTTTAGAAAACTGCCATACCTTTTCCTAAAGTGGTTTTATCATTGTACACTCACCGCTAATGTGTGAGAATTTTCGTAGCTCTGTATCTTTACCAACATTGCTTCTTAATTATTCACATATGGATTTTGCATGTTGTGGGAGTTTGGTGTACTTATTATTCTGTCACCCAGACAATAAGCACAGTACCCAATAGGTACATTTCAATCCTCACCCTTCTCCCTCAAGTAGGCCCAAGTGTCTATTGTTCCCTTCTTTGTGTCCATCAGTGTTTAGCTCCCACTTATAAGTGAGAACATTCTTTTTTTTTTTTGCGATGGAGTCTCAATCTCGTCACCCAGGCTGGATTGTAGTGGTGCAATCTTGGCTCACTGCAACCTCTGCCTCCCGGGTTCAACTGATTCTCCTGCCTCAGCCTTCCAAGTAGCTGGGATTTCAGGCATGTGCCACCCCACCCAGCTAATTTTTGTATTTTTAGTAGAGATGGGGTTTTACCATGTTGGCCAGGCTGGTCTCGAACTCCTGACCTCAAGTGATCTACCCGCCTCAGCCTCCCAAAGTGTTGTGAATACAGGCATGAGCCACTATGCCCAGCAAGTGAGAACATTCTTTACCAATATTTGGTGTTGTCAATCTTTTAGATTATAGCCATTCTAATGGATGTGAAGTGATATTTCATTCTGGCTTGAATATTCATTTCTATAATGACTCATGTTAAATATCTTTTCAAGGGCTTATTAGACATCTGCATACTACTTCAAAGTGTCTGTGTAACTTGTTTTTAAAAATCACTCATCATATTGTGAATACTGCCCCTCCCCACTTTTTTTTTTTTTTTTTTTTAAAGACAGAGTCTCGCTCTGTCGCCCAGGCTGGAGTGCAGTGGCGCAATCTTAGCTCATTGCAACCTCCACTCCCATGTTCAAGAGATTCTCCTTCCTCAGCCTCCATGAGTAGCTGGCACTACAGGTGTGTGCCACCGCACACAGTTAACTTTTTGTATTTTTGGTAGAGATGGGGTTTCACTGTGTTAGCCAGGATGGTCTTGATCTCCTGACCTCGTGATCCACCTGCCTTGGCCTCCCAAAGTGCTGGGATTACAGGTGTGAGCCACTGTGCCAGCCACCACTTTTAATGATTTTTTAGATAGCTACATAATATTCCTTGCATGAATATACCATAATTTAAATATTCCTCATTGATGATCAAAGTTAGGCTGCTTTTAATTTTTTTTTTTTTTTGCTACAGGATAAACTCTTCTGTATATAAATCTTTGTGTGCATTATCCTTAGGATAAATTCCAGCTAATAAAATGGTTTGCATATTAGTTTATGATCATCTGCTTGCATATCTGCTCCCCCAAGTCTAAGGGTTAGTGAGGGTGAGGACTTCTCTTCATTTATCTTTATACACCAAGGACATAGCATTTCCTTAATAAATGTTTGCTGAATAAATTTTTGGATAATCTCTTTTTTCTGTTTTATTTTTGAGACAGAGTCTTGCTGTGGTGTCAATGCTGGAATGCAGAGGCACAATCAGAGCTCACTGTGGTCTTGGATTCCTGGGCTCAAGTGATCCTCCTGCTTCAGCCCCCTGAGTAGCTATGACTACAGTCATGTGCCACCACTTCTGATTTTTGTAGTTTCTGCAGAGACAGGGTCTTGACTGGCCTCAAGTGATCCTCCTGTATTTGCCTCCCAAAGTGCTGGGATTACAGATGTAAGCCATTACACCTGGCCTGGATAAATTCTTGATATACATTACTCTAACATAGAAATTAACATACTGAATAAATGTAGAAAACTGTATTATTACTATAGAGGAATGGATTATAAGAATAAGTTAAAGCCATTTTAATGTGCTCATGTAATTACTGAATATAAGTAATTGCTGAATTAATAATTATTAATTAGCAATTATGCATTAAGGTTAGGAGAGTATATGGTCACAAATAGACATGCCTGAGTGGAGGGGAAGATGCAGCCCTGTGGAAAATAGGCGGTATTGCCAAGATAAATTACCAAGTGATTGGGAATGGATGTCTTAAATTCTCTGAAGTTGTGACTGGTTTCATGTACACTTACCTTGCCCGGGAACAAAAGGTCTAGGAAATTGGGGCATGATGGAAAGTGGTGGTCCAGAGGGACGTACAGTTTTCAGGGTGGACAGCTGAGCTGGTGCTGGCGACTGAGCTGGTGAAATAATGGGACTACTGAGTTGAGGGCTGTGCTGCAATTACAATTTGTCAAGAAAATGGGTCAGCATTTTGGGTACGCTTATATTTTATTCTTTCTGATTACAAATATGTACTTGTTAGAAAAGAATTCAAACATCAGAGAAATATGTAATCTGCAATTCCCAAAAATAAACACTGGTAACAGATTGTTTCTATGCACATGCATTCATACATCCATTTTTCACAAAAATGGGAACAGACATTTTCATTTCAAAAATGAAAACATCCTATTTTCAAAACTTGCTTTGTACCTCGGCAATGTCATTGCCAATACTTCTGCATGAGAGAATACATACTGCTAACTCATTCTTTGTGTACACACATATATACCTATATATCATTGTGTTTTTTGGAACTGTTTGAAAGTGAATTTCACATGATACTCCTTTAATCCAAAATTGTGTCTATTTCCTAAGAACAAGGACTTTTAAAGTACAATCAAAATAGAATAATTAAAGCTAGAAAATTAACAATTCAGTGGTATTATCTAATCTACTGTTAATTTAAATTTTGCCAAGTGTCCCACTAACATCCTTTGTAGCAAAAGATAGGAAAAATGTTTCCCTTCAAGTCCGGAATCCAGACTAGAATCAAGGGCTCATTTCATTGTCATGGCTCTTTAATCTTATTTAATCTGAAACAGAACGACACGTCTTTCTTTTCTTTTATGACTTTGACATTTCTGAAGATTTGTTTCAGACGATCGGTTACTTTGTAGACTGTCCTTCAATTTGGGTTTGTCTGCTGTCTCCTCATTAAAAAGGATCACCTGAGGTCATTCATGTTATATATTTGGGGGAGGAACACCAGAGAAGTAATGTTGTGCCCTTCTCAATGGATCACATCAGAAGGAATCTGATGTCTATGTCATACTGGTGATATTTACTTCAACTTCAACTGCTTTTTTGAGGTGGTGCCTACCAGGTTTCTCCACTGTAAGTTACAATTTTTTACTTTGTAGTTTTAAGTATCTTGTGGGGAGATATTTTAAAAAAACAATTATGCTTTTCATCAGAATTTCACCCGCTGGTTGTGTAGCATCTAGTGGTGACTCTTGCCTGATGGTTTCTTGGTGATGATTTTCTAATTTCATGATTCCTTCTATATTTCTCACTTACACTAGTGTAAGACAGTGTTTCATTTTCCAGTTATTGATTTTTATCAGTCTGGATTCATGAATTCTTATTTTATTCTATGGGTGATCGTTCATTTCTATCATTCTTTTTTTTTTTTTTTTTTTTTTGAGGTGGGGTTTCGCCATACTGGCCAGGCTGGTCTTGAACTCCTGACCTCAGGTGATCTGCCTGCGTTGGCCTCACAAAGTGCTAGGATTACAGGCATAAGCCACCGTGCCCAGCCTCTATCATTCTTTTATGCCCCAAACCTTCACTCCTGATTCTGTATTCTTCAACACATCCTATTTTTCTTCTGTCCCTTCCTTCCTTTCTGGCACAGCAAGATGGCCCCACCGATCTGGTTCTTTCCCTGCACCAACTCTGGCAATGGTTATTTTTCTAAGGAGCCCTAGTTCCTTTGAATGGAGAATAGTTATTTAGAAACTACCATCTTAATAGTAGGTGTATCTCATTCTTTTCAGTATTACATACATAAGGCCATTTTCCTAAATGGTACAGTAAAATCAGTTACTCATTGATGAATGTCAACACTGTTTACAGTTTTGCAATATTACAACAGGGAAAAAAGAAATACTGTACACATATTTTTGCACACTTATGATACAATTTTTACTGGGCAAAGTTCTAGAAGCATATCTACATTTTGAAAAATGTCTCCAAAGTGCATTCCAAAGAGCTGTACCAACTTACACTACTACAAAGAGAGTCCAAGGGAGTTTATAACTTGATCTTTGCCAAACTATTACTATGGCAGATTATTGGTCTTCCTGAATTTTTCCGATTATATCGATAAAAAGCAGTTTTATATTTTCATCTGTTTAGTGGCCATTGATAGTTTGTGAGCTGATCTATAAATGACCTTTGCCCCCCCCCCCCTTTTTTTTTTGAGACAGGGTCTCACTCTGTCACCTACACTGGAGTATGGTAGTGTGATCACAGCTCACTGCAGCATCTACCACTCAGGGTCAAGCAATCTTCCTGCTTCAGCCTCCCGAGTAGCTAAAACTACAGGTGTACCCCACTACACCTGGCTAATTTTTAATTTTTTGTAGAGATGAGATCTCATTATATTGCCTAGGCTGCTCTTGAACTCTTGGTCTCAAGTAATACTTTCTCCTTGGCCTCCTAAAGTGCTGAAATTACAGGCGTGAGCTACCACACCCAACCTTTATCTTTTTAAAAAAAGTTAAAACCTGGCTGGGTAAAGCAGCTCAAGCCTATGATACCAGCACTTGGGAGGCTGAGCCAGGTGGACCGCTTGAACTCAGGAGTTGAAGATCAGCCTGGGCAGCATGGCAATACCCCATCTCTACAAAAAAAAAAAAAATTAGTTGGGCATGGTGGTGTGCATATGTGGTCTTAGCTACTCAAGAGGCTGAAGTGGGAGGATGGCCTGAGCCCAGGAGATGGAAGGTGCAATAGGTCCAGATCACGCCACTGCACTACAGCCTAGGTAATAGAGCCAGACCCTAACTCTAAATGAAAAAATTAGCTGGGTGTGGTAGTGTATACCTGTAGTCCCAGCTACTTGGGAAGCTAAGGAGAAAAAATTGCCTGAGCCCAGGAGGCTGAGGCTGCAGTAAGCCGTGATTGTGCAAACGCACTCCAGCCTGGGTGTCAGAGTGTGACTTTGTCTCAACAAAAGATAAAACCTTTAAATTCTATAAAATTTCAAGTATATAAAAGTATAGATAGAAAAGCATAATGAAATTCCATGTACCCATTATCTAGGTTCAACTGTGATTGCCCCTGCTTTTTTTTTTCCTGAAGTTTAATTTAAAGCAAATCTCAGCATTTCACTTGTAAATATTTCGGTATACAGATATTTATATCTAATGGATAACTCTTTTTTCTTTCTTTCTTTTTTTTTTTTTTGTGACACAGTCTTGCTCTGTCACCCAGGCTGGAATGCAGTGGTGCCACCTCTGCTTACTGCAACCTCTGCCTCCTGGGTTTACGCGATTCTCCTGTCTCAGCTTCCTGAGTAGCTGGGATTACAGGTGCTCACCACCACACCTGGCTAATTTTGGTATTTTTAGTAGAGACGGGATTTCTCCGTGTTGGCCAGGCTGGTCTCAAACTCCTAACCTCGTGATCTGCCTGCCTTGGTCTCCCAAAGTGTTGGGATTACAGGCGTAAGCCACTGCGCCCGGCTCTTTTTTGAGTTGGGGTCTCCCTCTGTTGCTAGGCTGGAGTGCAGTAGCATGATCATAGCTCATTGTGGCCTTGAACTCCGGTGCTAAAGCGATCTGGCACACCAAACAATTTTTTTTTCTTTCTTTCTTTTTTTTTTTTTTTTTTTGGACGGAGTTTCGTTCTTGTTGCCCAGGCTGGAATGCAATGGCACAATCTCGGCTCACTGCAACCTCCGCCTCCCGGGTTCAAGCAATTTTCCTGCGTCAGCCTCCCAAGTAGCTGGGACTGCAGGTGCGCACCACCAGACCCAGCTAATTTTTATATTTTTTAGAGATGGGGTTTCACCATGTTGACAGGAATGATCTTGATATCTTGACTTTGTGATCCGCCTGCCTTGGCCTCCCAAAGTGCTGGGATTACAGGTGTGAGCCACTGCACCTGGCCAAATTTTTGTATTTTTAATAGAGACAGGGTTTCACCATGTTACCCAGGCTGGTCTCAAACTCCTGGGTTCAAGGCCTGCCTAAGCCTCCCAAAGTGCTGGGATTACAGGCATGAGCCACAGCACATGGCCTTAAAAAATGTCTTTTGAACATTCAGTCTCCAAATAAGATCCACATACTGTATCTAATATTATATCTCTCAAGTCTCTTTTTAATGTGTAACAGACCAAGCTTCTATTTCAAAATGTCATTTAATAAAGTAACAGGGGCAATTTGTCCAGTAAAATATCCCACTAGTATCATGTAATTTGTTTTTGTTTCTTCCTATATTTCCCACAAACTAGTAGCTAAGGTTAGAGGCTTCAACAGATTCAGGTTCAAATTTCATAAGAGTATATCACACGTAATGCTGTGTACTTCCTTCTATACCACATTAAGAGGTAAATGTTTGGCTGGCCTGTTTTTAGTGATGTTCCAATTGATCAGTGGGTTCAGGGCTGTCTGTCTAATCTATCCATTTAAAATATCCCACAAAACTTTTTTTCTAAGAAGGCAGCTTCTCGACCAAAACTTTTTAATCTAGTATTTTTGCATCTGCTGATGATTTTCTGGCTACTCTCTAATTCTGCCATTGCTTCTGCATTTACTAATTGGATTCTTCTATGAAGAACATTCCCTTAACTATTTGGTTACATTAATATAGAGTCAAATGGGAAAAGTAGGATAAATGCTTATTTTTCTTTATCAAATTTTAGATCTAGTTTTTCTTTTAAAGTTAAAAAACATTTTTTGAATATGCAGAAGTTAGCAAATAATATTTAAATACTGAATTAAATTCTTTTTCTTCTTTTTTTTTTTTTGTTTTTGAGATGGAGTTTCGCTCTTGTTGCCCAGGCCGGAGCACAACGGTGCGATCTCAGCTCACTGCAACTTCTGCCTCCCGAGTTCAAATGATTCTTCTGCCTCAGCCTTACTGGGATTATAGGCATGTGCCACCACACCTGGCTGATTTTGTATTTTTAGTAGCAATGGGGTTTCACCATGTTGGTCACGCTGGTCTCGAACTCCTGACTTCAGATAATCCCCCTGCCTCAGCCTCCCAGGTGGCTCTCCCCTGCTGGGGTTACAGGGGAGAGCCACCACGCCTGGCCCAAATTATCTTATTAATTTACTTGACAGGATTTCAAATTCAAGCCTTATATAGGTCAAATCTTGTACAACGAAAATGTAACGTTTCACAATGATAATGAACAAAAGCATCTTACCTGGACAATACTGTCTACATTGCTAAACTCTACACACTTCTGTCCTCTCTGGTGATCACAGTAATATTTGTTTTGTTTCCACTGCGGGGGTGAGTGAGCACAAGATTGTGGATTGTTTGGTACACTGAGCTGCATCATCACCATCCCCCCACCAGGTGGCGGTGGTGGCACAGCTGAAAATCAGAATAACGACACTACAGTCAGTATATGTTAGCCACCAGTTGGTATCTCTGAACACTAGGATAACAGTAGTAATCTTACATGTCTCAACAAAATTTTACTCTTACCTAAGAGAACTAGGTTGAAGCCCTAGTGAATCATACTGTGTGTTCAAACAGGCATTAAGATGGACTCTGTAGGCCTAAACATCTCACTTATCGTAAAAATAAGCTGGAGTAAACAAGAACAGCTGGAAGAGTAATGACAGGAAGGCATAGGAAATAACGCTAGAGAATATCAATACTTCTGAGAAAGAGGAATCAGGACAGACGTGTGATAGCAGCAGTAGTAGGAAAGGAAGTAGTAGAATGCACATTTCAGTAGAGCACCCTAAATATTGTGGGTGTATCTCAGCACATCACAAATTGAGAACCTTTTTGTAGAAATGCCTAAGGAAATTAATTGAACTATTTCTCACATGAACAAATCATTATCTTTATTCGATGATCTCTCTTCATACCTGTACACTGGTGGCCTTGAAGCTGCTGGGAATTGCATGGTGAAGTGGTTCGAGGAAACTGTATTTGTTCTGATCCTGGATGTTGCAAGTAACCTACTGAAGAGCTATGGAAAAAAACAAATACAAAAACAGAGATGAGGATGACTATAAAGACTGACTATAAAGATTGAGGATGACTATAAAGATGAGGATGACTATAAAGATTCTTCGAATGAACAGTCCTCTGAATGAAGAATTTGTTAAACAAATTTATTTAAATAAAATTAGTTTTCAAATTGGTTAGCAGTAAAAGTAAAATCTAATGTAACTATTTTCTCTGTAAATTATAAGTAATTATTGCAGAAAAATAATTTTGTTGGCCAGGTGTAGTGGCTTGCACCTGTAATCCCAGCACTTTGGAAGGCGGGCAGATTACGAGGGCAAGACCATCCTGGCCAACATGGTGAATCTGCATCTCTACTAAAAATACACAAATTAGCTGGGTGTGGTGGCACGCGCCTGTAGTTCCAGCTACTCTGGAGGCTGAGGCAGGAGAATCCCTTGAACCAGGGGGGGCAGTGAGCTAAAATTGCACCACTGTACTCCAGCCTGAGAGGCTGAGTGAGACTCTGTCTTAAAAAAAAAAAAAACCCAAAAACAGCCAGGCGCGGTGGCTCATGCCTGTAATCTCAGTACTTTGGGAGGCCGAGGCAGGCGGATCACAAGTTCAGGAGATCAGGACCATCCTGGCCAACATGGTGGTGAAACCCTGTCTCTTAAAAAAAACACAAAAAACAAAAAACTTTGTTTATGGCAATAAAACCGGTTTTTAAAATAAAAATTATTTTTCAAATTGGTTAGCAGTAAAAGTAAAATCTAACTATTTTCTCTGTGAATAAGTACTCTATTATGTAAAAATCACTTTGTTTATATCAGTAATACTGATTTTTTAAAACAAAGAAAATTATTTTAAATTGGTTAGCAGTAAAAGTCAAATTGTACTATTTTCTCTGTCAATTATAGTTACTTTATCACACAAAATCATTTTATGTTTATGACAATAATACTGATTTTTAAAAGCCAGGAAAAGCCACAATTTTTAAAACACAGCGGCTCTTGCCTGTAATCCCAGCATTTTGTGAGGCCAATGTAGGCTCATCACCTGAAGCCAGGAGTTGGAGCCCAGCGTGGCCAACATGGTGAAACCTCTTCTCTCCTTAAAAATACAAAAGTAGCCAGTGCATGGTGGTAGGTGCCTATAATCTCAGCTACTCAGGAGGCTGAGGCAGAGAACTGCTTAAACCTAGGAGGTGGAGGTTGCAGTGAGCAGATATTGCGCCACTGCACTCCGCCCTGGGCAACAAGAGTGAAACTCTGTCTCAAGCAAAAAAAAAAAAAAAAAAAAAGTAGGAAGAATAGAACAAACAACAGAACATGTTCTGACATAGTTTAACAAAATACTTTCAAAAATGAAAGGCTATTAGTGTGAAACCATTAAGTTACTGCTGTAAGGCCGGGTGCAGTGGCTCTCACCTGTAATTTCAGCACTTTGGAAGGCTGAGGTGGGCGGATCACAAGGTCAGGAGTTCGAGACCAGCCTGACCAACATTGTGAAACCCCATCTCTACTAAAAATACAACAATCAGCTGGGTGTGGTAGCACATGCCTGTAATCCCAGCTACTCAAGAGGCTGAGGCAGAAGAATTGCTTGAACCCGGGAGGC